>NC_079316.1:107339136-107406636 GCF_029931775.1 Euleptes europaea
AGTGTTAAACAAAAAACAGTGTTAAAAAAAACCCTCACTATATGTGTATATATTTGCTACATAGAAAACTCTGTCATGTGGGCTGGGGCACCTTGAATAAAACTCGCCCTACTGGGCAACGAGACGGTTGAAGGGTGCAAAACATATCTAGATTGTGATGTGTGCAAACCAAATAAGTCTGAAGCACATCTAGTTGCAAAAAGGAGTGAGACAGTATCAAGAACTCCTCAATATTCATAGCGATTTGGTAGGCCCTTTCCCATACAGTATATCTAAAAGAAAATATCTTCTTCTTTTGGTAGATGATGCCAAAAGGTTCACATGGGTGTATCCCATAGTCAAGAAGTCAGAGGTGTGTGACACTATAGAGATGTGGGCTAACAATGCGCAAACGCAATTGGGGCATAAAATCTGTATGTTTCAGAGTGATTTTGGAGGCGAGTACATGTTAAATGGTTAAATGGCTCATTGGTTTAAAGCGCAAGGAATTGAACATAGGATTGCTAATCCCTGAGTCAAGAAAATGGAGATGCAGAGAGAAAGGCAGGAGTACTGCAAACAATGATGAAATCAATCTGAGCTGAAGCAGCAAAAAATGCTTGTTATATTTCAAACAGAATTTGGACAAGTGCCACAAACAATATTCCATACAAGGCTTTATATGGGAAAGATCCAAGTTTGGATCATATCAGGATATTTGGCAGGAAAGCATGATAATATACCACTGAAACAACGCAGAAAAGGTGGTGAAAGAGCAAAAAAATTTACATTCCTGGGGTATCAGACAGGAATGAAGTCTTACCGTTTTGTAAATGACCACAATGCATTAAGTTTCAGTTGTTCAGCTACATCCTGTGAGGATGCTAATTGGCCTAAGATACATGAAAACATGAGTATTGTTACCTATGAATGATGACTCTAAAAATATGCCAGAGGTAAAAGACATGTAATATACATGCAGACTCTGATAGTGTGCAAAGTGCAGATCAGAGAGTAGTGCCAAGAGTGTCCTCTAGATCTACAAAAGGTGTTCCACCTCAAAGGTATGGTGTAACTGCTAACCATGTGTTTGTGAAAGTTCCAACTGATTACAATTATACATTACGTTTAGCCTCAGAAGAGAAAGATGCCTGTCCACAAGCCATGGAGGCGGAATATAACTCGTTGTTGTCAAATGAAGTATCTGAATTGCCTTATCTGAATTGCCGACAGATAAGAAAGCTCCGGGTTGTCGTTGGTTGTACAAACTCAAAACCTTGCCAAATGGGAAAGTTAAATATAAGGCAAGATTAGTTGCGAGGGGATTTATGCAAGTGGTCGGACAGGATTATTATGAATCATTTGCCCCCACAATTCGCATGGAAACAATTAGTTGCATTAACCAAGGCTGGAGCGGAAGGAATGCTAGTTGATCATTTTGATTTTGATACTGCATATCTGAACGCACCTATGTATACACTTATGGTGAGGGTTTTTGTTTAACACTTTTTGTGCTTTACCTGCCATGTTCTCTAGCACAAACACATTATCATTCACAGCTCGGAGCATCAAAGTGCTTCGCCAGCACATATATTCAGGCAAGAAGAAACTTACATTCAATACACAGACATATATACATATTCATGACCAATCACAGTTCACCTGAGATGAGTCATTCTGGAAATCACCATTCCTGGCTGTACAAAGTGGACCAGAGCAGCATACTCACATGACTTAACTGTCACTCTGATCAGTATGATCTGTTTAGCAAACTGCAGACTAGCCAGAACTTAGACATATGTAGACACGCCTCCCTAGTCAAACGTTTGTTAAACACAGCCATTTCTTCAGGTATTGAAATCTTTCAGTATTCAAACATTTGGTAAGTATTTCGGCTACCTTATTTTCAGAGGTACAATATTTCAGACTTTTAATCCCTCTATTCAAAGCATCCCGTTCATTTTGATACCTTATATTAATGTGCTTACTCCATATATCGTGGAAATATGTAAACTAACGTGTTATTTATTGCTTTTTGTGGATGATGTATGCTTAATGTACCACAACAAGGAACAGTTGAAATGGTGTATGCAGACCATACAGGAAACGTTTAAAATGAAACATCTAGGCTCAATTAAAAATTACCTAGGAGTGCAAGTCTCCAGAAAAGAGAATGGTTGGTTTGTACTAAGCCAGGAGACTAAAATAAGTGAATTGCTGGAGAAGTATAACATGAGTGAAGCACATGAGGTTACAACACCAATGACAACAAGCTACAATAGGGAACCAGATGAAAAAGTGTTTGAACAGAAAGAATTGTATCAATCACTAGTGGGATCTCTACTGTACATAGGATGTTGGACCAGACCTGATATATGTTGCCGTTCACTGGTTATGCAGAAAACATGCCTGTCTATACCAGAAGGATTGGGTGGCAGCAAAGAGGGTTCTAAGATATTTAAAGGGAACCGTAGCCAACAAATTAGTGCTAAAAGCGGACCAGCAACCAGCATTAATGGCTTACAGTGATGCCAGTTGGGGTGAACATAATGATGGGAAGTCCACAACAGGATTTACATTATATGTTTTAGGATCCCTAGTACAGTGGAAAACATTAAAACAAGCCCACGTTTCCACTTGTACATGTGAGGCAGAATACTCAGCTTTAAGTGATTGCCTACTACAATCGGAATGGTGCATTCAATTACTGTCTGACTTGAAGATAGAATGTACAGTACCGATAACTATAATGTGTGACAATACTGCGGCGCAACAATTAGCAAATGACCAGGGAGCGTGCACTAGGAGTAAGCAAATTAATATACAGTATCAAAATGTACGGGATGCTTTGAATAGGGGGATTAAAAGTCTGAAATATTGTAGCTCTGAAAATAATGTAGCCGTCATATTTACTAAATGTTTGAATACTGAACGATTTCAATAGCTGAAGAAATGGATGGGTTTAACATTTGACTAGGGAGGCGTGTCAACATATGTCTAAGTTCTGGCTAGTCTGCAGTTTGCTAAACAGATCATACTGATCAGAGTGACAGCTAAGTCATGTATGACGGTCTGATGCAGTTTGTACAGCCAGGAATGGTGATATCCAGAATGACTCATCTCAGGTGAACTTTGATTGGTCATGAATATGTATATATGTGTATTGAAAGTATGTTTCTTCTTGCCTGAATATACGTGCTGGCGCACTACTTTGATGCTGCGAGTTGTGAATGATAACAGCTAAAGGACTCTGTGTATATATTGTAAATAAACTGTACATAGCAGAACTGCGTGGTGTGAAGTTGCTACCACGTACTCCTAAAGTCCAGATACGCTGTGCGTGACAACCTTAACCCTAACCCTAACCCTAACCCTACCCCTCCTCCTACCCCTACCCCTACCCCTACCCCTACCCCTACCCCTACCCCTACCCCTACCCCTACCCCTACCCTTACCCCTAACCCAACCCTAACTCTAACCCAACTCCAACTTTAACCCCAACCCCAACCCACACTCGAACCCTAACCCGAACCCTAACCCGAACCCGAACCGTAACCCACCTCGAACCCTAATCCCAAACCCTGACCCTAAGCATAGCCCTAACCCTAAAACCAACCCCAACCGTAACCCCAACTTCCACCCTAACCCCTACCCCAACCCCAACCCTAACCATAACAGTAACCCTAACCCCAACCCCAACCCCAACCCCAACCCAACCCTAACCCAACTCTAACCCAAACCCTAACCCTAACCCAAATACTAACCCTAACCCTAACCCTAACCCTAATCCTAACCTAATCCTAACCCTAACCCTAACCCTAACCCTAACCCTAACCCTAACCCTAACCCTAACCCTAACCCTAACCCTAACCCTAACCCTAACTCTAACCCTAACCCTAACTAACCCTAACCTAACCGTAACCCTATCCCTAACCCTAACCGTAACCCAGCCCTAATTCTAACCGTAACCCTAACCCAAACCCAACTCAAACCCTAACCCCAAACCCTAACCATAAGCCTAACTCCAACTCCAAACCCAACCCTAACCCTAACTTGTAAACATATAAGTTCTGGCTAGTCTGCAGTTTGGTTAACAGATCATACTGATCAGAGTGACAGCTAAGTCATGTGCGTATGCTGGTCTGATCCCGTTTGTAAAGGGGATTTCCAGAATGACTCATCTCAGGCGAACTGTGATTGGTCATGAATATGTATATATGTCTGTGTATTGAATGTAAGTTTCTTCTTGCCTGAATATACTTGCTGGCGAAGCACTTTGATGCTCAGAGCTGTGAATGATAACAGCAAAAGGACTCTGTGTATATGTTGTAAATACTGTACATAGAAGAACTGCGTGGTGTGAAGTTGCTACCAGGTAAATTCCTGAAGTCAAGACACGCTGTGCGCGACAACCCTAACACTTACCCAACCTAAACCCAACCCCAACCCCAACCCCAACCCTAACCCTAACCCTAACCCTAACCCTAACCCTAACCCTAACCCTATCCCTAACCCTAACCCTTGTCAACATATGTCTAAGTTCTGGCTAGTCTGCAGCTTGCTAAACAGATCGTACTGATCAGAGTGACAGCTAAGTCTTGTGAGTACACTGGTCTGATCCAGTTTGTACAGCAAGGAAAGGGGATTTCCTGAATGACTCATCTCAGGTGAAATGTGATTGGGCATGAATATGTATATATGTCTGTGTATTTAATGTAAGTTTCTTCTTGCCTAAATATACGTACTGGCGACGCACATTGATGTTGAGAACTGTGAATGATAACAGCTAAGGACTGCGTATATATTGTAAATAAAGTGTACATAGCCGAACTTCGTAGTGTGAAGTTGCTACCAGGTAAACTCCTGACGTCCAGACACGTTGTGCGCGACAGCGTTATGGGCCCAGATAGACTGCGCTGAGAGCTGGAGGTTTTATTCGAGTTGGTGAGCTACTGCCGTGAGTTTCTGCTTTGAGCTGTTTGGATGTCTACAGAGGCCAGGGACGCTGAGGAGGTACAGTCTGGAGATGGTTCAGTTGTTTCTGACCAAGAGTTATAGGAGGAACCAGGGGAAGATAATCAGCTCCTGCCGGTGAGCGACAATATCATGGCGCAAGCGTCTTCTGACCTGCTGGTTGATAGACCACAGATAACTATGCTGTGTGTTCCCTGCGAATGGAACATTATCTTAAGCTTGAGTCATTGTGGACGTATGTGGATTCTCCACCACAAGCTCCCACGCCTCAGGAAAGTTTAAAAGACCAGAAGGCATTAGCCACGTGTTGCTGATGACCAGTTGGTGCATGTGGTGGGACAGGGGTCAGCTAAAGATGCCTGGAATAGCCTTCAGGCTGTATATGTGCAAGATACGGCTGGAGCCCTTCTCTCTCTGATGAGAAGGATGTATAGAAAGACTATGGAGCCAAATGAGAAGGTTAGAGCTCATTTGAATACCCTCGCCACGTATTTTCAACTGCTGGCTCAGAGGGGAAAGCAGATTTCCGACCAAGACCAGGTGTTTATTGTCCTAAGTTCCCTGATGGAGCGTTTCGACCCACTTATGTCATCCCTTGAATCTGTAGACGCAGCAAAGTTAACATTGCAGTATGTCACAGGCAGATTAATAGAAGACGAGGCGCGTTACACGCCACGGGAGTCGGCAGTCGGCCAGACCGGGAGCTATGCCAAGTATGAGATAAGGAAGCATGTAAGCCACAGCTGTGCGACGAAAGTCTGTGAAGCAAGCAAGCCTGTACCCGTAGCTTTATGTGTGAGGAGATGTTACAACTGTGGAGAGGAAGGTCACATCAGATGATTTTGTCATGCTGCAAAGAAATACAGAGGAGGAAAAAAATCAATGACACGTGGATTATTGACAGGAGCTTCACAAATATTTGTGAGGGAGGAAAGACTACTAATGAACACATCAATCAGCGTTAGGTCATGTAAGTTTGGCAGATGGACGTTCTGCAACTGTTTCCTGTGAAGGAAGTGTAATGTTTGGAAGTCAAACCGTACATTAAATGATGTGCTTTGTATACCCTCTCTTGAGAGAAACTTATTAAGTATAAGTGCACTAGATTCTGCTGGATTCAGTGTAATATGCAGAAATAAGTGCTGTAACATTCTAAAAGGTGATAAAGTTATGGAAGTGGGGAATTTGAAAGATAATGTGCTTGTGCTAGAGAACATGGCAGGTAAAGAACAAACAGTGTTAAACAAAAACTCTCACCATAAGTGTTTACATTTGCTACATAGAAAACTCTGTCATGTGGGCTGGGGAACCTTGAGTAAAACTCTTGCCCTGCTGGACAAAGAGAAGGTTGAAGGGTGCAAAACATATCTAGATTGTGATGTGTGCAAACAAAGTAAGTCTAAAGCACACCTAGTTGCAAAAAGGAGAGAAAGTATCAAGAACTATATCTTATTCATAGCGATTTGGTAGGCCCTTTCCCAGACAGTATATCTAAAAGAAAATATCTTTTGGTAGATGATGCCAGAAGGTTCACATGGGTGTTTCCCATAGTCAAGAAGTCAGAGGTGTGTGACACTATAAAGATGTGGGCTAACAATGTGCAAAGGCAATTGGGGCATAAAATCTGTATGTTTCAGAGTGATTTTGGAGGCGAGTATATGTCTGGTGAAATGGCTCATTGGTTTAAAGTTCAAGGAATTCAACATAGGATTGCTAATGTATCCATGAGTCAAGAAAATGGAGTTGCAGAGAGAAAGGCAGGAGTACTGCAAACAATGATAAAATCAATGCTAATTGTTCTAGGCTGAAGCATCAAAAAATGTTTGTTATATTTCAAACAGAATTTGGCCACAAACAATATTCCATACAAGGCTTTGTATGGGAAAGATCCAAGTTTGGATGATATCAGGATATTTGGCAGTAAAACATGGGTCAATATACCACTGAAACAACGCAGAAAAGGTGGTGAAAGAGCAAAAAAGTGGATACTCCTGGGGTATCAGACAGGATTGAAATCTTACTGTTTTGTAAATGACCAAAATGCATTAAGTTTCAGCCGTTCAGCTACATTCCATGAGAATGCTAATTGGCCTAAGATACTTGCAAACCAATTACCATCCACAGTATTGTTACCTATGAATGATGACTCTGAAAATATGCCAGAGGTAAAACATGTAAAATACATGCATACTCTGAGAGTGTGCAAAGTGCAGATCAGAGAGTAGTGCCACTGTCCTCTAGATCTACAAAAGGTGTTCCACCTCAAAGGTATGGTGTAACTGCTAACCATGTGTTTGTGAAAGTTCCAACTGATTACAATGATGCATTACGTTTAGCCTCAGAAGAGAAAGATGCCTGGCCGCAAGCCATGGAGCCGGAATATAACTGCCGACAGATAAGAAAGCTCCGGGTTGTCGTTGGTTGTACAAATTCAAAACCTTGCCAAATGGGAAAGTTAAATATGGCAAGATTAGTTGCGAGGGGATTTACGCAAGTGGTCGGACAGGATTATTATGAATCATTTGCCCCCACAATTCGCATGGAAACAATTAGAGTTGCATTAACCAAGGCTGGAGCGGAAGGAATGCTAGTTGAACATTTTGATTTAGATACTGCTTATCTGAACGCACCTATTGAGGAAGAGCTTATCTTGAACAAATACCAGAGTTTCAATGTCAAAATACCAAAACAGTGCTAAAATTGCACAAGGCATTATCTGGCTTTAAGCAATCTGGACGTGCATGGAATGTGTGTATAAAAAATGCTTTCACCAAAAAAGGGTTTAAGCAGAGTATGTCTGATCCATGTCTTTATCAGGTGGAAATATGTAAACTAACCTATTTATTGCTTTTTGTGGATTATATGCTTAATGTACCACAACAAGGAACAGTTGAAATGGTTTATGCAGACCATACAGGAAACGTTTAAAATGAAACAGCTAGGCTTAATTAAAAATTACCTAGGGGTGCAAGTCTCCAGAAATGAGAATGGTTTGAACTAAGCCAGGAGACTAAAATAAGTGAATTGCTGGAGAAGTATAACATGAGTGAAGCACATGAGGTTACAACACCAATGACAACAAGCTAAAATAGGGAACCAGATGATAAAGTGTTTGAACAGAGAATTGTATCAATTACTTGTGGGATCTCTACTGTACATAGATGTTGGACCATACCTGATATATGTGTTGCCGTTCACTGCTTATGCAGAAAACATGCCTGTCCATACCAGAAGGATTGGGTGGCAGCAAAGAGGGTATTTAAAGGGAACCATAGCCAACAAATTAGTGCTAAAAGCGGACCAACTAGCATTAATGGCTTACAGTGATGCCAGTTGGGGTGAACATAATGATGGGAAGTCCACAACAGGATTTACATTAAATGTATTAGGATCCCTAGTACAGTGGAAAACATTAAAACAAACCCACGTACATGTGAGGCAGAATACTCAGCTTTGTGATTGCCTAGTACAATCAGAAGGGTGCATTCAATTAGTGTCTGACTTGAAGATAGAATGTACAGTACCGATAACTATAATGTGTGACAATACTGCGGCGCAACAATTAGCAAATGACCAGGGAGCGTGCACTAGGAGTAAGCACATTAATATACAGTATCAAAATGTACGGGATGCTTTGAATAGGGGGATTAAAAGTCTGAAATATTGTAGCTCTGAAAATAATGTAGCCGACATATTTACTAAACGTTTGAATACTGAAGGATTTCAATAGCTGAAGAAATGGCTGTGTTTAACAAACATTTGACTAGGGAGGCGTGTCAACATATGTAAGTTCTGGCTATTCTGCGGTTTTCTAAACAGATCATACTGATCAGAGTGACAACTAAATCATGTGAGTATGCTGCTCTGGTCCAGTTTGTACAGCCAGGAATGGGGATTTCGAGAATGACTCATCTCAGGTGAACTGTGATTGGTCATGAATATGTATATATGTCTGTTTATTGCATGTAAGTCTTCTTGCCTGAATATACGTCAAGATTGCTTTAAGCCTTGTGCAATTTTAGCACTGTTTTGGCATTTTGAAATTGACACCATGGCATTTGTTCAAGATAAAGCTCTTCCTCAATAGGTGCGTTCAGATATGCAGTATCAAAATCAAAATGATCAACTAGCATTCCTTCCGCTCCAGCATTGGTTAAAGCAACTCTAATTGTTTCCATGCGAATTTTGGGGCACATGATTCATAATAATCCTGTCTAACCACCTGCGTAAATCCCTTTGCAACTAATCTTGCCTTATATTTAACTTTCCCATTTGGCAAGGTTTTGAGTTTTTACAAGCAACGACAACCCCAGAGTTTTCTTATCTGTCGGCAATTCAGATAAGGAAAATACTTCATTTGACACCAATGAGTTATATTCCGCCTCCATGGCTTGCAGCCAGGCATCTTTCTCTTCAGTTGGAACTTTACAAACACATGGTTAGCAGTTACACCATACCTTTGAGGTGGAACACCTTTTGTAGATCTAGAGGACACTCTTGGCACTACTCTCTGATCTGCACTTTGCACACTCAGAGTCTGCATGTATTTTACACGTATTTTACCTCTGGCATATTTTCAGAGTCATCATTCATAGGTGACAATACTGTGGATGGTAATTGGTTTGCATTTGCATAGGCCAATTAGCATCCTCACAGTATGTAGCTGAATGACTGGAACTTAATGCATTTTGGTCATTTACAGAACGGTAAGACCATTCCTGATACCCCAGAAATGTCAACTTTTTTTGCTCTTTCACCACCTTTTCTGCGTTGTTTCAGTGGTATATTGAGCCATGCTTTACTGCCAAATATCCTGATATGATGCAAACTGGGATCTTTCCCAAACAAAGCCTTGTATGGAATATTGTTTGTGGCACTTGTCCAAATTCTGTTTGAAATATAACAAACATTTTTTGCTGCATTGCATTTTTTTGCTGCATTGATTTCATCATTGGTTGTAGTACTCCTGCCTTTCTCTCTGCAACTCCATTTTCTTGACTCATGGATTAGCAATCCTATGTTCAATTCCTTGATCTTTAAACCAATGAGTCATTTTTCCAGACATGTACTCGCCTCCAAAATCACTCTGAAACATACAGATTTTATGCCCCAATTGCCTTTGCACATTGTTAGCCCACATCTTTATAGTGTCACACACCTCTGACTTCTTGACTATGGGATACACCCATGTGAACCTTGTGGCATCATCTACCAAAAGAAGAAGATATTTTCTTTTAGATATACAGTGTGGGAAAGGGCCTACCAAATCGCTATGAATAAGATATAGAGGAGTTCTTGATACTCTCTCACTCCTTTTTGCAACTAGGTGTGCTTTAGACTTACTTTGTTTGCACACAATCTAGATATTTTTTGCACCCTTCAACCGTCTCTTTGCCCAGCAGGGCAAGAGTTTTATTCAAGGTGCCCCAGCACACATGAGAGAGTTTTCTGTGTAGCAAATGTATACACCTATGGTGAGGGTTTTTGTTTAACACTGTTTGTGCTTTACTTGCCATGTTCTCTAGCACATAAACCTATCTTTCAAATTCCCCACTGCCATGACTTTATCACCTTTTAGAATGTTACAGCACTTATTTCTGAATATTACACTGAATCCAGCAGAATCTCGTGCACTTATACCTAATACCTTTCTCTCAAGAGAGGGTATACAAAGCACATCATTGAATGTATGGTGTAGACTTCCAAACATTACACTTCCTTCACAGGAAAGAGTTGCAGAACGTCCATCTGCCAAACTTACATGACCTAACGCCGATTGATGTGAGTTCATTTCCTCCCTCACGAATATTTGTGAAGCTCCTGAGTCAATAATCCAAGTGTCATTCAGGGAGTCTGTACTCACTCTCACCACCGTAGTTTGCTGTGGTCACAAATTGATTCTTTTTTCCTCCTCTGTATTTCTTTGCAGCATGACAAAATCATTTGATGTGACCTTCTTCTCCACAGTTGTAACATCTCCTCACACATAAAGCTACAGATACAGGCTTGCTTGCTTCACAGACTTTCGTTGCACAGCTGTGGCTTACATCCTTCCTTACATCCATACTTGGCACAGTTTCCAGTCTGGCTGATTGCCAACTCCCGTTGTGTGTAACGCACCTCCTAATAATCTGCCTGTGACATACTGCAATGTAATTTTGCTGCGTCCACAGATTCAAGGGCTGAGATAAGTGGGTCGAAACGATCCGTCAGGGAGCTTAAGACAATAAACACCTGGTCGGTCGGAAATCTGCTTTCCTTTCTGAGCCAGCAGTGGAAAATAACCCAACCCCAACCCCAACCCCAACCCAACTCAAACCCTAATCCCAAACCCGAACCCTAACACTAACCCCAACACTAACCCCAACCCCAACTCGAACTCCAACCCCAACCCTAACCCTGGCCCTTGTAAACATATGTCTAAGTTGTAGCTAGTCTGCAGTTTGCTAAACAGATCATACTGATCAGAGTTAAAGCTGTAATGTGAGTATGCTGGTCTGATCCAGTTTCTACAGCCAGAAAAGGGGTTTTCCAGAATGACTCATCTCAGGTGAACTCTGATTGGACATGAATATGTATATATGACTGTGTACTGAATGTAAGTTTCTTCTTGCCTGAATATACGTGGTGGCAAAGCATTTTGATACTCAGAGCTGTAAATGATAACAGCAAAAGGACACTGTGTATATATTGTAAATAAACTGTACTTAGCAGATGTGTGATGTGAACTTGCTACCAGGTAAAGTCCTGAAGTTTAGACACGGGGTGCCCGACAACCCTAACCCAACCCTAATCCTAACCCAACCCTAACCGCGCACCCTAACCCTAAGCCTAACCATAACCCTAACCCTTAAACCTAACCCGAACCTGTACCCGAACCCGAACCCTAATCCAACCCTAACATTAACCCTAACCAAAACCACAAACCCAACCACATCCCTAACTTTAACCCTAACCCTTACCTTAACCCAACCCTTACCCTAACCCTAACCCCTAACCCTAAACCCTAACCCCTAACCCCTAACCCCTAACCCCTAACCCTATCCCCTAACCCTAACCCAACACTAACCGAACCCTAACCCTAACCCTAACCCTAAACCCAACCCTAACCCTAACCCTAACCCTAACCCTAACCCTAACCCTAACCCTAACCCTAACCCTAACCCTAACCCTAACCCTAATCCTAACCCTAACCCTAACCCTGACCACAACTCCAACTCCAACTCCCACACTAACAGTAACCCTAACCACAACCCCAACCCCAAACCCAAAACCAACGTCAACCCAACCCTAACCCTAACCCTAACCCTAACCCTAACCCCAACCCCAACCCAAACTGCAAACCTAACCCTAACCCTAACACTAACCCAAACCCCTAACACAACCCTAAACCTAACCCTAACCCGAACCAAACCGCATCGTAACCCTAACCTTAACCCTAACCCTAACCCAAACCAAACCCTAACACTAACCCAAATCTAATCGTAACCCTAACCCTAACCCTAACCCTAACCCTAACCCTAACCCTAACCCTAACCCTAACCCTAACCCTAACCCTAACCCTAACCCAACTCTTACCCTAAGCCTAAGCCTTGCCCTAACACTAACACTAAACCCAACCCAAACCCCAACCCCAACCGCAACCCTAACCCCAACCCTAACCCTAACCCTAACCCTAACCCTAACCCTAACCCTAACCCAACCCAACCCAACCCTAACCCTAACCCCAAACCCAACCCCAAAACAACCCAAACTCCAACCCTATCCCTAACACTAATCCTAACCCAAACCTCAACCCCAACCCTAAACCTAACCCTAACCCTAACCTTTACCCTAACCCTAACCCTAACCCTAACCCTAACCCTAACCCTAACCCAACTCTTACCCTAAGCCTAAGCCTTACCCTAACACTTATACTACACCCAACCCTAACCCTAACCCTAACCCTAACCCTAACCCTAACCCAAACCTAATCGTAACCCTAACCCTTACACTAACCCTAACCCTAACCCTAAACCCAACGCTAACCCTAACCCTAACCCAAACCTAATCGTAACCCTAACCCTTACACTAACCCTAACCCTAACCCTAACCCTAACCCTAAACCCAACGCTAACCCTAACCCTAACCCCAACCCTAACCCTAACCGCAACCGCAACCGCAACCGCAACCCTAACCCTAACCCAACGCTAACGCAACCCTAACCCGAATCCAACCCTAACCCTAACCCGACTCAGAGAGAGAAGGGATCCAGCCGTATCTTGCACATATACAGCCTTAAGGCTATTCCAGGCATCTTTAGCTGACCCCTTTCCTGCCACATGCACCAACTGGTCATCAGCAACACGTGGCTAATGCCGTCTGGTCTTTTAAACTTTCCTCAGGCGTGGGAGCTTGTGGGGGAGAATCCACATACGTCCACAATGACTCACGCTTAAGATAATGTTCCATTCGCAGGGACCACACAGCATAGTTATCTGCGGTCAGTTTATCAACCAGCAGGGCAGAAGCCGCTTGTGCCATGATGTTGTCGCTCACCGGCAGGAGCTGATTATCTTCCCCTGGTTCCTCCTCTGACTCTTGGTCAGAAACAACTGAACCGTCTCCAGACATCAAGGTCCTCGGTGTCTCTGGCCTCTGTAGACATCGAAACCGCTCAAAGCAGCAACTCACGGCAGTAGCTCACCAACTCCAATAAAACCTCCAGCTCTCAGCGCAGTCTATCTGAGCCCATAACCCTGTCGCGCACAACGTGTCTGGACTTCAGGAGTTTACCTGGTAGCAACTTCACACCATGCAGTTCTGCTATGTACAGTTTATTTACAATATATACAGTCCTTTAGCTGTTACATTCAATACAGACATTTATACATATTCATAACGTCACAGTTCATCTGAGATGAGTCATTCTGGAAATCCCCTTTCCTGGCTGTACAAACTGGATCAGACCAGCGTACTCACATGACTTAGCTGTAACTCTGACCAGTATGATCTGTTTAGCAAGCTCCAGACTAGTCAGAAGTTAGACATATGTTGACAAGGGTTAGGGTTAGGGTTAGGGTTAGGGTTAGGGTTAGGGTTAGGGTTAGGGTTAGGGTTAGGGGTTGGGGGTTGGGGTTGGGGTTGGGGTTTGTGTTGGGTTTGTGTTAGGGTTACACTTGGGTTTGGGTTAGGGTTACGGTTGGGTTAGGGTTAGGGTAAAAGTTTGGGTTAGAGTTGGGTTAGGGTTAGGGTTAGGGTTGGGGTTGAGTTTAGGGGTTGGGGTTGGGGTTGGGGTTGGGGTTGGATTTGTTGTTGGGGTTGGGTTTTGGTTGGGTTAGGGTTGTCGCGCACGCCGTGTCTGGACGAGTAGTTCACCTGGTAGCAACTTCACACCACGCCGTTCTGCTAAGTACAGTTCATTTACAATATATACACAGAGTCCTTTTTCTGTTATCATTCACAGCTCTAAGCATCAAAGTGCTTCGCCAGCACGTATATTCAGGCAAGAAGAAACATTCAATACACAGACATATATACATTTTCATGACCAATTACAGTTCACCTGAGATGTCATTCTGGAGAACCCCATTTCTGGCTGTACAAACTGGATCAGACCAGCATACTCACATGACTTAGCTTTCACTCTGATCAGTATGATTTGTTTAGCAAACTGCAGACTAGCTAGAACTTAGACATATGTTTACAAGGGTCAGCGTTAGGGTTGGGGTTGGGGTTCGAGTTGGGGTTGGGGTTAGGGTTGGGTTATTTTCAACTGCTGGCTCAGAAAGGAAAGCAGATTTCCGACCAAGACCAGGTTTTTATTGTCAAGTTCCCTGACGGATCGTTTCGACCCACTTATCTCAGCCCTTGAATCTGTGTACGCAGCAAAATTTCATTGCAGTATGTCACAGGCAGATTATTAGGAGGTGCGTTACACACTACTGGAGTTGGCAATCAGCCAGACTGGGAGCTGTGTCAAGTATGAGATATGGAAGGATGTAAGCCACAGCTGTGCAACGAAAGTCTGTGAAGCAAGCAAGCCTGTATCTGTAGCTTTATGTGTGAGGAGATGTTACAACTGTGGAGAAGAAGGTCACATCGAACGATTTTGTCCTGCTGCAAAGAAATACAGAGGAGGAAAAAAGAATCAATGACACGTGGATTTTTGACTCAGGAGCTTCACAAATATTTGTGAGGGAGGAAAGACGACTAATGAAATCACATTAATCGGCGTTAGGTCATGTAAGTTTGGAAGATGGATGTTCTGCAACTGTTTCCTGTGAAGGAAGTGTAATGTTTGGAAGTCAAACCATACATTCAATGATGTGCTTTGTATACCCTCTCTTGAGAGAAACTTATTAATTATGTGCAATAGATTCTGCTGGATTCAGTGTAATATTCAGAAATAAGTGCTGTAACATTCTAAAAGGTGATAAAGTTATGACACTGGGGAATTTGAAAGATAATGTGTTTGTGCTAGAGAACATGGCAGGTAAAGCACAAACAGTGTTAAAGAAAAACCCTCACCATACATTTGCTATATTGAAAACTCTCTCATGTGGGCTGGGGCACCTTGAGTAAAACTCTTGCCCTGCTGGGCAAAGAGAAGATTGAAGGGTGCAAAACATATCTAGATTGTGATGTGTGCAAACAAAGTAAGTCTAAAGCACACCTTGTTGCAAAAAGGAGTGAGAGCTTATGAAGAATATATCATTCATAGCGATTTGGTAAGCCCTTTCCCAGACAGTATACCTAAAAGAAAATATCTTCTTCTTTTGGTAGATGATGCCGCAAGGTTCACATGGGTGTATCCCATAGTCAAGAAGTCAGAGGTGTGTGACACTATAAAGATGTGGGCTAACAATGTGCAAAGGCAATTGGGGCATAAAATCTGTATGGGAAAGTTAAATATAAGGCAAGATTAGTTGCGAGGGGATTAACACAGGTGGTCGGACAGGATTATTATGAATCGTTTGCCCCCACAATTCGCATGGAAACAATTAGAGTTGCATTTACCAAGGCTGGAGCGGAAGAAATGCTAGTTGATCATTTTGATTTTGATACTGCATATCTGAACTCACCTATGTATACACTTATGGTGAGGGTTTTTGTTTAACACTGTTTGTGCTTTACCTGCCATGTTCTCTAGCACTAACACATTGTCATTCACAGCTCGGAGCTTCAAAGTGCTTCGCCAGCACGTATATTCAGGCAAGAAGAAACTTACATTCAATACACAGACATATGTACATATTCATGACCAATCACAGTTCACCTGAGATGAGTCATTCTGAAAATCCCCATTCCTGGCTGTAAAAACTGGGCCAGAGCAGCATACTCACATGACTTAGCTGTCACACTGACCAGAGTGATCTGTTTAGCAAACTGCACACTAGCCAGAACTTAGACATATGTTGACACGCCTCCCTAGACAAACGTTAAACACAGCCATTTCTTCAGGTATAGAAATCTTTCAGTAATCAAACATTTAGTAATTATGTCGGCTACCTTATTTTCAGGTACAATATTTCAGACTTTTAATCCCTCTATTCAAAGCATCCCGTACATTTTGATACCGTATATTAATGTGCTTACTCCTAGTGCGCTCTCCCTGGTCATTTGCTCATTGTTGCGCCGCAGTATTATCACAGATTATAGTTATCGGTACTGTGCATTCTATCTTCAAGTCAGTAATTGAATGCACCATTCCGATTGTACTAGGCAATCACTTAAAGCTGAGTATTCTGCCTCACATGTACGTGGAAACGTGGGTTTGTTTTAATGTTTTCCACTGTACTAGGGATCCTGAAACATATAATGTAAACCCTGTTGTGGACTTCCCATCATTATGTTCACCTCAACTGGCATCACTGTAAGCCATTAATGCTGGTTGTTGGCCCGCTTTTAGCACTAATTTGTTGGCTATGGTTCCCTTTAAATATCTTAGAACCCTCTTTGCTGCCACCCAATCCTTCTGGTATGGACAGGCAAGTTTTCTGCATAACCAGTGAACGGCAACACATATATCAGGTCTGGTCCAACATTCTTTCTGTTCAAATACTTTATCATCTGGTTCCCTATCTTAGCTTGTTGTCATTGGTGTTGTAACCTCATGTGCTTCACTCATGTTATACTTCTCCAGCAATTCACTTATTTTAGTCTCCTGGCTTAGTTCAAACCAACCATTCTCATTTCTGGAGACTTGCACCCCTAGGTAATTTTTAATTGAGCCTACGGTAGCTGTTTCATTTTAAACGTTTCCTGTATGGTCTGCATAAACCATTTCAACTGTTCCTTGTTGTGGTACATTAAGCATACATCATCCACAAAAAGCAGTAAATAATAGGTTAGTTTACATATTTCCACCTGATACAGACATGGATCAGACAAACTCTGCTTAAACCCTTTTTTGGTGAAAGCATTTTTTATACACACATTCCATGCACGTCCAGATTGCTTAAAGCCAGATAATGCCTTGTGCAATTTTAGCACTGTTTTGGTATTTTGACATTGAAACTTTGGTATTTGTTCAAGATAAAGCTCTTCCTCAATAGGTGCGTTCATATAAGCAGTATCTAAATCAAAATGATCAACTAGCATTCCTTCCGCTCCAGCCTTGGTTAATGCAACTCTAATTGTTTCCATGCGAATTGTGGGGGCAAATGATTCATAATAATCCTGTCCGACCACTTGCGTAAATCCCCTCGCAACTAATCTTGCCATATTTAACTTTCCCATTTGGCAAGGTTTTGAATTTGTACAACCAATCTGTCGGCAATTCAGAAGGAAAATACTTCTTTTGACACCAATGAGTTATATTCCGCCTCCATGGCTTGCGGCCAGGCATCTTTCTCTTCTGAGGCTAAACGTAATGCATCATTGTAATCAGTTGGAACTTTCACAAACACATGGTTAGCAGTTACACCATACCTTTGAGGTGGAACACCTTTTGTAGATCTAGAGGACAGTGGCACTATTCTCTGATCTGCACTTTGCACACTCTCAGAGTATGCATGTATTTTACCTCTGGCATATTTTCAGAGTCATCATTCATAGGTAACAATACTGTGGATGGTAATTGGTTTGCAAGTATCTTAGGCCAATTAGCATTCTCATGGAATGTAGCTGAACGGCTGAAACTTAATGCATTTTGGTATTTTACAAAACAGTAAGATTTCAATCCTGTCTGATACCCCAGGAGTATCCACTTTTTTGCTCTTTCACCACCTTTTCTGCATTGTTTCAGTGGTATATTGACCCATGTTTTACTGCCAAATATCCTGATATCATCCAAACTTGGATCTTTCCCATACAAAGCCTTGTATGGAATATTGTTTGTGGCCAAATTCTGTTTGAAATATAACAAACATTTTTTGCTGCTTCAGCCTAGAACAATTAGCATTGATTTTATCATTGTTTGCAGTACTCCTGCCTTTCTCTCTGCAACTCCATTTTCTTGACTCATGGATACATTAGCAATCCTATGTTGAATTCCTTGAGCTTTAAACCAATGAGCCATTTCACCAGACATATACTCGCCTCCAAAATCACTCTGAAACATACAGATTTTATGCCCCAATTGCCTTTGCACATTGTTAGCCCACACCTCTGGCTTCTTGACTATGGGAAACACCCATGTGAACCTTCTGGCATCATCTACCAAAAGATATTTTCTTTTAGATATACTGTCTGGGAAAGGGCCTACCAAATCGCTATGAATAAGATATAGTTGTTGATACTCTCTCTCTCTCCTTTTTGCAACTAGGTGTGCTTTAGACTTACTTTGTTTGCACACATCACAATCTAGATATGTTTTGCACCTTTCAACCTTCTCTTTGTCCAGCAGGGCAAGAGTTTTACTCAAGGTTCCCCAGCCCACATGACAGAGTTTTCTATGTAGCAAATGTGTACACTTGTGGTGAGAGTTTTTGTTTAACACTTTGTGCTTTACTTGCCATGTTCTCTAGCACATAAACCTATCTTTCAAATTCCCCACTGCCATGACTTTATCACCTTTTAGAATGTTACAGCACTTATTTCTGAATATTACACTGAATCCAGCAGAATCTCGTGCACTTATACTTAATACCTTTCTCTCAAATGAGGGTATACAAAGCACATCATTGACTGTATGGTGTAGACTTCCAAACATTACACTTCCTTCACAGGAAAGAGTTGCAGAACGTCCATCTGCCAAACTTACATGACCTAACGCCGATTGATGTGAGTTCATTTCCTCCCTCACGAATATTTGTGAAGCTCCTGAGTCAATAATCCAAGTGTCATTCAGGGAGTCTGTACTCACTCTCACCACCGTAGTTTGCTGTGGTCACAAATTGATTCTTTTTTCCTCCTCTGTATTTCTTTGCAGCATGACAAAATCATTTGATGTGACCTCTTCTCCACAGTTGTAACATCTCGTCACACATAAAGCTACAGATACAGGCTTGCTTGCTGCACAGACTTTCGTTGCACAGCTGTGGCTTACATCCTTCCTTATCTCATACTTGGCACAGTTCCCAGTCTGGCTGATTGCCAACTCCCGTTGTGTGTAAGGCACCTCCTAATAATCTGCCTGTGACATACTGCAATGTAATTTTGCTGCGTCCACAGATTCAAGGGCTGAGATAAGTGGGTCGAAACGATCCGTCAGGGAACTTAAGACAATAAACACCTGGTCGGTCGGAAATCTGCTTTCCTTTCTGAGCCAGCAGTGGAAAATAACCCAACCCCAACCCCAACCCCAACCCAACTCAAACCCTAATCCAAAGCCCGAACCCTAACACTAACCCCAACACTAACCCCAAACCCAACTCGAACTCCAACCCTAACCCTGACCCTTGTAAACATATGTCTAAGTTGTAGCTAGTCTGCAGTTTGCAAATCCCAGAAATTGCTGTACTTGCTTACGGTTGGTGGGGGGAGTCCAATCGAGGACGGCTTGGACTTTGGCGGGGTCCATGCGAAGACCTTGGTGGGAGATGATGTATCCCAAAAACGTGAGTTTGCTTTGGTGAAATTCACACTTAGCTAGTTTAGCGAACAGTTGATGGTTACGCAGGCGTTGTAGAACTTCCCTGACCAGAGTCACATGCTCGTCCATAGTTTTCGAATAAATGAGAATGTCATCTAAGTAGACCACCACCCCACGATATAGAAGGTCATGTAGGATTTCATTGATGAGTTGCATGAAGACCCCCGGGGCCCCTTTTAATCCGAACGGCATTACAAGGAATTCATACATTCCGAAACAGCTAGAGAAGGCAGTGAGGTGTTCATCTCCTTCGCGGATACGGACTCGGTAGTAGGCTTCCACCAAGTCTAATTTAGAGAACACACGGCCTTCCTGTAATTGTCCCAAAATATCCGATATTAATGGGATAGGATAGGCGTTGGTCTGGGTAACCGCATTGAGCTTTCTGAAGTCAATGCACAGGCGAAGGTCGCCTTCTTTTTTCCGGACGAAAAACGCGGGGGCCGAGTTTGGGGCATTCGAAGGGCGAATGAACCCTCTGGCGAGGTTTTTGTCTAAAAAGTCCCGGAGGACAGTGCGCTCGGAAGCGCTCATAGGGTAAATCTTACTTTTGGTTAATGTGCAGTCCTTTACTACTTCAATCGCACAGTCTGAGGCCCGGTGGGGGGGTAAGGCATCACATTCCCTAAGGTCGAAGACATCTTCAAAGTCCCGGTATACAGCGGGTAGAGCCGGTGGTACTGGGGCAGTAGAGGTTAACGCTGGAACGGGCGGAAATGGCAGAGCAAAGTTTTGCCGATGCTGGTCGCAGGTGGGACTAGCGAAAGAAATAGTGTTTGTTTCCCAATCAATACTGGGACTATGTCCTTTAATCCAGTTAATTCCCAAGACCACTTCAAATCGGATAGGGGCTATAGTGAAGTCTATTTGTTCCCAGTGGGAACCAATTCCCATTGCCACCCCTATGGTGCGATGATCAACTGGACCCCCCTGGAATTGGCTCCCGTCCATTTGAGCAAATTGGACGGGGGCGGGTAAAGCCTCAGAGTCGGCTCTGAGTGCAGCAAACGTGGCTTCGCTTATGAGAGTGCGACAGCAACCGGAGTCAATTAGTGCTTTGACGGGGATTTGTGGACCTCCGTTAAGTTGTTGTAAAACTGCATCTACGTAGACGGTGGAGTCCACTTCTTTGATTTTGGTAGGAGCATTCGGTTTGATAGGAAGATCCTGAGAGGTCTGTGGAGATGCTCCATTCACCACAGACCGGAGCCGTTTTTTGACAAGTCGAGGGGAGATTCCAGGTTTAAGGCTGGAGAAATCCAAGGGTTTTCCTCATCCGAAGAGGGAAAGCTGTCCCCCAATGGGGCACTTGTAATCCGAGACCCGGCGGGGTCGTTGGAAGCAGGCAGGGAGGCTGGGTCCCCGGCATGGAGTGCAGAGGGTGTGGGCCTTCCCGGAGCTGCGCTGCGGGTGGCCGCGGTGCCTCTGCGTGGTGGACGACCTCGGGCGCGGGTTGTCGTGCTGGGACGAAATAATTCCTGGCGGCGTGGGCAAACGGCTGCAAAGTGGCCCATTTCTCCGCATGTAAGACAGGCACCCCTCTGAAATCGGGCTTCACGTTCCTGGAGCGGACGTGGGGGATTTCGTGGGACGAGCAGTGGTGCCTTGGGTTGAGGCTTTTGGGTGCCCTTCTCCTTGTGCTTTTGACGGACGAGAGAAATAAAGCGGCGGCGGCTTTCCACTTCCTCGGCTAATAGGATCCAGCCTTCGAGGGTATCGGGATCGCCCCGCATGTAAGACCAGTTCAGAATGTCAGGATGCAAGGCTTCCCTGAAATGATGGATTAGGGTGGTCTCGGGCCAACCTACAATTTTACTTGCCAGTCGCTGAAATTCATCGGCAAATTCCCGAACTGTAGCAGAGCCTTGTTTTAATTGTAAGAGTTCCGTTTTGGCTCTTTCTCCCAGGAAGGGGTCCTCAAACCTCCTTCTCAGGGCAGTCATGAAGTTGTTGAGGGAACGAATCGCACGAGAGCGGGTGTCAAACTGGAGGACCATCCAGTCAGCCGCTTTGCCTGTCAGGAGGGAAGCTACGTACCGCACCCGGCTATCTTCCGTGGGGAAAAGTTGACCTTGTTCTCGCAAGAAAACAAGACTTGATGCAAGAAACAAGGCAAAGTCTCAAGAGATCCGTCATACGTAGTCCTCAATTTGAGTTGCTTCCAAGGGCCGGGCGCGGGCTGACCCGGTTGCACGGGTGGTCCGGGCGGAGGAGCAACAGGAGCTCCAGGAGGCAAGGGTGGAGCAGGCACATTAGCAGGTGGTTGCACGGGTGGTCCGGGCGGAGGAGCAACAGGAGCTCCAGGAGGTAAGGGTGGAGCAGGCACATTAGCGGGTGGTTGTACGGGTACCCCCTGACCCGGTATCGGAACGGGCTGTCCCTGAGCTATCAGGGTTTGTTGTAATTGCCTGTTCTCGTGAAGCATAAGTTCCATTACTTCTTGGAGTTGATCAACACGGTCGGAGAGCAACCGATTCTGGGCTCGTAAAAGATGAACCTCCTCACTTGGGCCCCCAGTAAGATAAGGCTTACTGGTTCGGAAGCTCGTGGCCCATTGAGAGCTATCCCCATATAAATCCTCGTCTTCAGACTCATCTGAGTCTCGACGTCGGTCAGCCAAACGGCGTGCGCGTTGGGTCGCACGCGACGGGACAAACGCCGGGGAAAAAGTTAGACCTGATAGTCCCAGTACATAGTCCTTGGGGCGCGTGTCCACGTTCGCCTGATTCCTTGCTGCAGCCGCCCTGGCTGCTTCCGCCGCCTCTCTCTCTCTTGCGACCCTAGCCGCTTCGGCGGCTTGCTGATCCGCAAGAACTTTGGCGTTCTCAAGTCTTAGGGCAGCCTCTGCCGTAATGCGCGGCAAAAGTTCTGTCTCGAGGAGCAAGAGTATGGGGTCAGGTTCCCCGCCCAGCAGAGGTTGTACTCGAACCGCTAGTGCGGATGCCTCGGCTCCAAACGTCGGGGTCAAAACTTGAGCCAAGGTGGCTACCGGGGTGTCCTTTGTACATTCCACAAGGAGAAGAGCGGTGCTAATAGCGACTCGCTTGGCCTCAGCCTGGCAGCTGGCCGCATCCGGGATCAGGGAAAAACCCTCCGGCGGGGCTCCCGCCATGGTAGAAAGAGTTTGTCGAGAAATAAGATTATCCAAAAGTCCAGTTAATATTTGTAAATCCTCAGTCGCCAATCGGGCATCGTCCAGTAATTGATCCAAGTCCTGAAGATCTAAACGAGCATCAGTATCCTCCGATGTTAACATCCAGAGACGTCCTGTAAGAGATTGCCACTGCGCGTGTACCAGTCCCCTCAAGCGGCAAACCTCTCGGTTCGTCCGGAAAAGTTCAGCGATTAAGTCCTGTAACAGAGTAGGGTCCTCTGAGAAGGGCTCCAGGGTAGTAGATCACCTGGAGAGCTGCACAGCTCCCATCCAAGTGGCAGGCGAACCCCCCTGGGCTCCAGCCTGGCTAGGAGAACGGTGAAGATGTGAGATAGCTGTCATAATGTCAGCCCTTGGCCCACAGAACCAGAAATCACCACAAAGTCATATAGAGTCCAAACAGATGGCTTTTACTGATCAAATAGGCATACAGTGCAAACGAATAAAATGACAGCTATGAAAGGCTCACTAGCTGGGAGATATTATAAGGCAGGAAAGGCGGGAGATTACACGCAGGAATACAGTTTCCCAGGAGCTGAGTTCCCAGGCTTAGGCATGCGACCTTGGGGGGTAGACAATACAGCACAGAGACAGAGGCAATAACGAAACCGAGATAGCAGCCTGACATCGGGTTGGATTTGGGGATGGGGTTAAGGTTAGGTTTGGTTTGGTTTAGGGATAGGGATAGGGATAGGGATAGGGATAGGGATAGGGATAGGGATAGGGATAGGGATAGAGATAGGGATAGGGATAGGGATAGGGATAGGGATAGGGATAGGGATAGGGATAGGGATAGGGATAGGGATAGGGATAGGGGTCGGGATAGGGATAGGGATAGGTTTAGGGTGGGGGTGTGGTTGGGGTTGGGGTTAGTGTTAGGGTTAGGGTTAGGGTTAGGTTAGGTTAGGTTAGGGTTAGGGTTACAGTTCAGGCTGGGTTAGGGTTACGGTTAGGGTTAGGGTTAGGGTTAGGGTTAGGGTTAGGGTTAGGGTTAGGGTTAGGGTTGGGGTTAGGGTTAGGGTTAGGGTTAGGGTTAGGGTTAGGGTTAGGGTTGGATTGGGGTTGGGGTTGGAGTTAGGGTTACTTTTAGGGTTGTGGTTGTGGTTGGGGTTGGTGTTGGTGTTGGATTTGGAGCTGGAGTTGGGGTTGGGGTTAAGGTTAGGGTTAGGGTTAGGGTTAGGGTTAGGGTTAGGGTAAGGGTAAGGGTTAGGGTTAGGGTTAGGGTTGGGTTAGGATTAGTGTTAGGGTTAGGTTTAAGGTTAGGTTACGATTGGGGTTAAGGTTCGATTAAGGTTGGGTTAGGGTTAGGGTTAGGGTAATAGTTAGGGATAAGGTTAGTGTTACGGTGAGGTTTGGGTTAGGGTTAGTTTTTGGGATAGGGATAGGGTTAGGGTTAGGGTTAGGGTTAGGGTTAGGGTTAGGGTTAGGGTTAGGGTTAGGGTTAGCGTTAGCGTTAGCGTTAGCGTTAGGGTGGGGGTAGGGGTTTAGGTTAGGGTAAGTGTAACGGTTAGGTTTGGAGTTTGGGTTGGGGTTGGGTTGGGGTTGGGGTTGGGGTTGTGTTAGGGTTAGGGTTAGGGTTAGGGTTAGGGTTAGGGTTAGGGTTAGGGTTAGGGTTAGGGTTAGGGTTAGGGTTAGGGTTTGGGTTAGGGTTAGGGTGAGGGTGAGGGTTAGGGTTACGGTTAGGTTTGGGTTAAGTTTAGGGTTTGGGTTAGGGTATGGGTTAGGGTTAGGGTTAGGGTTAGGGTTAGGGTTAGGGTTAGGGTTAGGGTTAGGGTCAGGGTCAGGGTCAGTGTTAGCGTTAGGGTAGGGGTCGGGGTTTAGGTTAGGGTAAGTGTAACGGTTAGGGTTGGAGTTTGAGTTGGGGTTGGGTTGGGGTTGGGGTTGGGGTTGGGGTTTGGGTTGGGTTAGGGTTAGGGTTAGGGTTAGGGTTAGGGTTAGGGTTAGGGTTTTGGTTAGGGTTAGGGTTAGGGTTAGGGTGAGGGTGAGGGTTAGGGTTAGGGTTACGGTTAGGTTTGGGTTAAGTTTAGGGTTCGGGTTAGGGTATGGGTTAGGGTTAGGGTTAGGGTTAGGGTTTGGGTTAGGGTCAGGGTCAGGGTCAGGGTTAGGGTTAGGGTTAGGGTTAGGGTTAGGGTTAGGGTTAGGGTTAGGGTTAGGGTTGGGGTGAGGTTTAAGGATAGGTTAGGGTTAAGGTTAGGTTAAGGTTGGGTAAGGGTTAGTGTTAATTTTAGGTTAAGGGTTAGGGATAAGGTTAGGGTTACGGTTAGGTTTGGCTTAGGGTAAGGATTAGGGTTAGGGTTAGGGTTAGGGTTAGGGTTAGGGTTACGGTTACGGTTACGGTTACAGTTACGGTAAGGTTTGGGTAAATTTTAGGGGTTGGGTTAGGGTATGGGATAGGGATAGGGATAGGATTAGGATTAGGATTAGGATTAGGGTTAGGGTTAGGGTTAGGGTTAGGGTTAGGGTTAGGGTTAGGGTTAGGGTTAGGGTTAGGGTTAGGGTTGGGGTTCGGGTTGAAGTTAGGGTTACTTTTAGGGTTAGGGTTGGGGTTGGGGTTGGGGTTGGATTTGGGGTTGGAGCTGGAGTTGGGGTTGGGGTTAAGGTTAGGGTTAGGGTTAGGGTTAGGGTTAGGGTTAAGGTCAGGGTGAGGGTTGGGGTTAAGGTTAGGGTTAGGTTTAAAGTTAGGGATGGGGTTGGGGTTGGAGTTGGGGTGAGGGTTAGATTAGGGTTCGGGTTAGTGGTAGGATTAGAGTTGGAGTTAGGATTAAGGTTGGGGTTAGGGTTAGGGTTAGGATTGGGTTAGGGTTAGGGTTAGAGTTAGATTTGGGGTTGGGGGTAGGGTTAGGGTGACTAGGGTAAGGGTTGGAGTTGGGTTTGGGTTTAGGGTTAGGGTGGCTTTAGGGTTGGTTTAGGGTTAGCGTTAAGGTTAGGGTGAGGGTTGTGGTTAGGTTTAGGGTTAGGGTTACGGTTATGTTTGGGTTAGGGTTAGGGTTAGGGTTGGGTTAAGGTTAGGGTTAGGGTTAAGTTTTGGGTTGGTGTTGGGGTTTGGGTTAGGGTTTGGGTTTGGGTTAGGGTTGGGGTTAGGGTTAGGGGTGAGGGTGAGGGTTGGGTTTAAGGTTAGGGTTAGGTTTAAAGTTAGGGATGGGGTTGGGGTTGGGTTGGGGTTGGGTTAGGGTTAGGGTTCGGGTTAGGACTAGGGTTGGAGTTAGGGTTAGGGATGGGTTAGGTTTAGGTTTAGGTTTAGGTTTAGGGTTAGGGTTAGGGTTAGGGTTAGGGTTAGGCTTAAGCTTAGGTTTAGGGTGTGCAGTTAGGGTTGGGTTAGGGTTAGGGTTGTCACGCACACTGTGTCTGGACGTCAGGCGTTTACCTGGTAGCAACTTCACTCAGTTCTGCTATGTACAGTTTATTTACAATATATACACAGAGTCCTTTTGCTGTTATCATTCACAGCTCTGAACATCAAAGTGTTTCGCCAGCACGTATATTCAGTCGAGAAGAAACTTACATTCAATACACAGACATAAATACATATTCATGACCAATCACAGTTCACCTGAGATGAGTCATTCTTGGAATCCCCATTCCTGGCTGTACAAACTGGTTCAGACCAGCGTACTCACATGACTTAGCTTTCACTCTGATCAGTATGATCTGTTTAGCAAACTGCAGACTAGCCAGAACTTAGACATATGTTTACAAGGGTTAGGGTTAGGGTTAGGGTTAGGGTTAGGGTTGGGGTTGGGGTTGGGGTTGGGGTTGGGGTTTGGGGGGTTGTGAGAGTTTGAATTGGGGTTAGGGTTCAGGTTTGGGGTTAGGGTTTTAGTTTGTTTCGGGTTGGGGGGGTTCTGGTTGGGGTTCGGATTCGGATTAGGGTTCGGTTTGGGGTTCGGGTTCGGGTTCGGGTTCGGGTTGAGTTATTTTCAACTGCCGGCTCAGAGGGGAAAGCAGATTTCAGACCAAGACCAGGTGTTTATTGTCTTCAGTTCCCTTACGGAGTATTTCGACCCACTTATCTCAGCCCTTGAATCTGTGGATGTAGCAAAATTACATTGCAGTATGTCACAGGCAGATTATTAGAAGAGGAGGCGCGTTAAACGCAATGGGGGTTGGCAATCAGCCAGACTGGGAGCTGTGCCAAGTATGAGATAATTAAGGATGTAAGCCACAGCTGTGCAACGAAAGTCTGTGAAGCAAGCAAGCCTGTATCTGTAGCTTTATGTGTGAGGAGATGTTACAACTGTGGAGAGGAAGGTCACATCAAATGATTTTGTCATGCTGCAAAGAAATACAGAGGAGGAAAAAATCAATTTGTGACCAAACAGCAAACTACGCTGGTGAGAGTGAGTCCAGTCTCCCTGAATGACACTTGGATTATTGACTCAGGAGCTTCACAAATATTCGTAAGGGAGTAAAGACTACTAATGAACTCACATCAATCGGCGTTAGGTCGTGTAAGTTTGGCAGATGGACGTTCTGCAACTGTTTCCTGTGAAGGAAGTGTAATGTTTGGAAGTCTAAACCATACATTCAGTGGTGCTTTGTATACCCTCTCTTGAGAGAAACATTAATTATAAGTGCACGAGATTCGGCTGGATTCAGTGTAATATGCAGAAATAAGTGCTGTAACATTCTAAAAGGTGATAAAGTTATGGCAGTGGGGAATTTGAAAGATAATGTGTATGTGCTAGAGAACATGGCAGGTAAAGCACAGTGTTAAACAAAAAACAGTGTTAAAAAAAACCCTCACTATATGTGTATACATTTGCTACATAGAAAACTCTGCCATGTGGGCTGGGGCACCTTGAATAAAACTCGCCCTACTGGGCAACGAGACGGATGAAGGATGAAAAACATATCTAGATTGTGATGTGTGCAAACCAAGTAAGTCTGAAGCACATCTAGTTGCAAAAAGGAGTGAGAGAGTATCAAGAACTCCTCTATATCTTATTCATAGCGATTTGGTAGGCCCTTTCCCATACAGTATATCTAAAAGAAAATATCTTCTTCTTTTGGTAGATGATGCCAAAAGGTTCACATGGGTGTATCCCATAGTCAAGAAGTCAGAGGTGTGTGACACTATAGAGATGTGGGCTAACAATGTGCAAAGGCAATTGGGGCATAAAATCTGTATGTTTCAGAGTGATTTTGGAGGCGAGTACATGTCTGGTTAAATGGCTCATTGGTTTAAAGCGCAAGGAATTGAACATAGGATTGCTAATCCCTGAGTCAAGAAAATGGAGATGCAGAGAAAAAGGCAGGAGTACTGCAAACAATGATGAAATCAATCTGAGCTGAAGCAGCAAAAAATGCTTGTTATATTTCAAACAGAATTTGGACAAGTGCCACAAACAATATTCCATACAAGGCTTTATATGGGAAAGATCCAAGTTTGGATCATATCAGGATATTTGGCAGGAAAGCACGATAATATACCACTGAAACAACGCAGAAAAGGTGGTGAAAGAGCAAAAAAATTTACATTCCTGGGGTATCAGACAGGAATGAAGTCTTACCGTTTTGTAAATGACCACAATGCATTAAGTTTCAGTTGTTCAGCTACATTCTGTGAGGATGCTAATTGGCTTAAGATACATGCAAACATGAGTATTGTTACCTATGAATGATGACTCTGAAAATATGCCAGAGGTAAAATACCTGTAATATACATGCAGACTCTGAGAGTGTGCAAAGTGCAGATCAGAGAGTAGTGCCAAGAGTGTCCTCTAGATCTACAAAAGGTGTTCCACCTCAAAGGTATGGTGTAACTGCTAACCATGTGTTTGTGAAAGTTCCAACTGATTACAATGATGCATTACGTTTAACCTCAGAAGAGAAAGATGCCTGGCTGCAAGCCATGGAGGCGGAATATAACTCATTGGTGTCAAATGAAGTATTTTCCTTATCTGAATTGCCGACAGATAAGAAAACTCTGGGGTTGTCGTTGGTTGTAAAAACTCAAAACCTTGCCAAATGGGAAAGTTAAATATAAGGCAAGATTAGTTGCAAAGGGATTTACGCAGGTGGTCGGGCAGGATTATTATGAATCATTTCCCCCCGCAATTCGCATGGAAACAATTAGAGTTGCTTTAACCAAGGCTGGAGCGGAAGGAATGCTAGTTGATCATTTTGATTTTGATACTGCATATCTGAACGCACCTATTGAGGAAGAGCTTTATCTTGAACAAATACCAAGGTGTCAATTTTAAAATGCCAAAACAGTGCTAAAATTGCACAAGGCATTATATAGCTTAAAGCAATCTGGACGTATATTCAGGCAAGAAGACTTACATGCAATAAACAGACATATATACATATTCATGACCAATCACAGTTCACCTGAGATGAGTCATTCTCGAAATCCCCATTCCTGGCTGTACAAACTGGACCAGAGCAGCATACTCACATGATTTAGTTGTCACTCTGATCAGTATGATCTGTTTAGCAAACCGCAGACTAGCCAGAACTTACATATGTTGACACACCTCCCTAGTCAAATGTTTGTTAAACACAGCCATTTCTTCAGCTATTGAAATCCTTCAGTATTCAAACGTTTAGTAAATATGTCGGCTACATTATTTTCAGAACTACAATATTTCAGACTTTTAATCCCCCTATTCAAAGCATCCCGTACATTTTGATACTGTATATTAATGTGCTTACTCCTAGTTCACGCTGTAAAGGAAATACACCCTGCATTTCCTTTTGCTACAATACTGCACAACATTGGCTCAAACTTTAATTCAGGCTGCGGCCTAGTTACCCCTAGCAAATGCATTTCAAAGCTCTGTTTGTAATCTGTGAGAGCGGGGGGAAGGAACTCTCTCAAACCCCCTTCCCTTTGAAGCTTGCTCACTGATGGCCCATCTGTCTCCAAGGTGATACATCCTGTCACACCTTAGCCCTCGCTGACTCTTGGGGTCTCCTGATGATTTGCATTTACTGCAGGAATGCAATTTATCCCTTGTCTTCAAAGAGTTGGCTAGTGACATGACATATATGAAATTGGTTTGTTGTTTTCCTGAGGAATTCATTGGCTGCTTGATCACCAGCTGACGAATTCGGAAGGTATAAGAATAAACTTCTTCTGATATAGTTTTCATGGAGTTTTGGGGACATGCTGACATGGCCTCATGCTGCATCACTTTGCCCCAGGGAGAAGGGGCAAGATGGGAACAATCCTTACAATTGGAAATCTGGTAACGACTTGGCTACAAGTCCTTTTGTCTTTATAACCTCTTGCAAAGCCTCGCCTATCTGCTTAGGAATTACTGTGTAGTTAACAATTGTTAGACTTTCTTGTTTTCATGCTATTTTGCTCTCACAAATAATTTCCTTTCTGTAACGAGCACATTTTATTAAATAAACTTATAGACTTTATATTGAAGTCTGAGAAACCTTTTTTGGGTCTCAGGGCTAAATCCAAGTGCCTGAGTGTGTGTGTGTGTGTGTGAGAAACCACCTACCCTAGTGTTTTGTGGCAATAAGCCTCCCCTGGCAGAAGCTCTACTCTGCAGGGACGGTTTTTCCTTGTTTTGACTTTTGGGAAACTGGCTGGGGAAGAGTAGCTCTCAGCTCATCCCTGGGAAAGCAAGTAGCTCTCAGCTCATCCTTTGGAATTGAGAGCTGGTGGCGAAATACCTGTACTACGCTCAAAGGGGGAATCCTGGGGCACAGTAAGGAATTTGGGTTTCCTTAGGGAAACATTTAGTGACTTTGAACTACAGAGGAATCGGCCTGCTGGAGAGAAGACCGAGTCTCCTCGACAAGGTAGCAGAGTCTACCCGCATTGTGCTTTAGGGAGAGTCCTGAAGCCCAGTGGGGAGTTTGGCAACTTTTGACCCAAGGAGGAACCGGTTTGCTGGAGAGTAGGCCGGACCTCCTTGACACACGCTCCCTGGTCATTTGCTAATTGTTGCGCCGCAGTATTGTCACACATTATAGTTATCGGTACTGTACATTCTATCTTCAAGTCAGACACTAATTGAATGCACCCTTCCGATTGTACTAGGCAATCACAAAGCTGAGTATTCTGCCTCACATGTACTAGTGGAAACGTGGGTTTGTTTTAATGTTTTCCACTGTACTAGGGATCCTAATACATTTAATGTAAATCCTGTTGTGGACTTCCCATCATTATGTTCACCCCAACTGGCATCACTGTAAGCCATTAATGCTAGTTGGTCCGCTTTTAGCACTAATTTGTTGGCTATGGTTCCCTTTAAATACCCTCTTTGCTGCCACCCAATCCTTCTGGTATGGACAGGCATGTTTTCTGCATAAGCAGTGAACGGCAACACATATATCAGGTATGGTCCAACATCTATGTACAGTAGAGATCCCACAAGTAATTGATACAATTCTCTGTTCAAACACTTTATCATCTGGTTCCCTATTTTAGCTTGTTGTCATTGGTGTTGTAACCTCATGTGCTTCACTCATGTTATACTTCTCCAGCAATTCACTTATTTTAGTCTCCTGGCTTAGTTCAAACCATTCTCATTTCTGGAGACTTGCACCCCTAGGTAATTTTTAATTGAGCCTAGCTGTTTCATTTTAAACGTTTCCTGTATGGTCTGCATAAACCATTTCAACTGTTCCTTGTTGTGGTACATTAATCCACAAAAAGCAATAAATAACAGGTTAGTTTACATATTTCCACCTGATAAAGACATGGATCAGACAAACTCTGCTTAAACCCTTTTTTGGTTAAAGCATTTTTTATACACACATTCCATGCACGTCCAGATTGCTTAAAGCCAGATAATGCCTTGTGATATTTTAGCACTGTTTTGGTATTTTGACATTGAAACTCTGGTATTTGTTCAAGATAAAGCCTCAATAGGTGGGGGCAAATGATTCATAATAATCCTGTCCGACCACTTGCGTAAATCCCCTCGCATCTAATCTTGCCATATTTAACTTTCCCATTTGTCAAGGTTTTGAATTTGTACAACCAACGACAACCCGGAGCTTTCTTATCAGTCAGCAATTCAGAAGGAAAATACTTCTTTTGACACCAATGAGTTATATTCCGCCTCCATGGCTTGCGGCCAGGCATCTTTCTCTTCTGAGGCTAAACGTAATGCATCATTGTAATCAGTTGGAACTTTCACAAACACATGGTTAGCAGTTACACCATACCTTTGAGGTGGAACACCTTTTGTAGATCTAGAGGACACTCTTGGCACTACTCTCTGATCTGCACTTTGCACACTCTCAGAGTCTGCATGTATTTTACACGTATATAACCTCTGGCATATTTTCAGAGTCATCATTCATAGGTAACAATACTGTGGATGGTAATTCGTTTGCATTTGCATAGGCCAATTAGCATCCTCACAGTATGTAGCTGAACGACTGGAACTTAATGCATTTTGGTCATTTACAAAACGGTAAGACCATTCCTGATACCCCAGAAATGTCAACTTTTTTTGCTCTTTCACCACCTTTTCTGCGTTGTTTCAGTGGTATATTGACCCATGCTTTACTGCCAAATATCCTGATATGATGCAAACTGGGATCTTTACCATACAAAGCCTTGTATGGAATATTGTTTGTGGCACTTGTCCAAATTCTGTTTGACATATAACAAACATTTTTTGCTGCATTGCATTGAAATATAACAAACATTGAAATATCAAACATTTTTGCTGCATTGCTGCTTCAGCCCAGAACACGTAGCATTGATTTCATCATTGGTTGTAGTACTCCTGCCTTTCTCTCTGCAACTCCATTTTCTTGACTCATGGATTAGCAATCCTATGTTCAATTCCTTGTTCTTTAAACCAATGAGTCATTTAACCAGATGTAGCCTCCAAAATCACTCTGAAACATACAGATTTTATTCCCCAATTGCCTTTGCATATAGTTAGCCCACATCTTTATAGTGTCACACACCTCTGACTTCTTGACTATGGGATACACCCATGTGAACCTTGTGGCATCATCTACCAAAAGAAGAAGATATTTTCTTTTAGATATACTGTGTGGGAAAGGGCCGACCAAATCGCTATGAATAAGATATAGAGTTCTTGATACTCTCTCACTCCTTTTGCAACTAGGTGTGCTTTAGACTTACTTTGTTTGCACACAATTTAGATATGTTTTGCACCCTTCAACCATCTCTTTGCCCAGCAGGGCAAGAGTTTTATTCAAGGTGCCCCAGCCCACATGAGAGAGTTTTCTGTGTAGCAAATGTATACACCTATGGTGAGGGTTTTTGTTTAACACTGTTTGTGCTTTACTTGCCATGTTCTCTAGCACATAACCTATCTTTCAAATTCCCCACTGCCATGACTTTATCACCCTTTAGAATCTTACAGCACTTATTTCTGAATATTACACTGAATCCAGCAGAATCTCGTGCACTTATACTTAATACCTTTCTCTCAAGAGAGGGTATACAAAGCACATCATTGAATGTATGGTGTAGATTTCCAAACATTACACTTCCTTCACAGGAAAGAGTTGCAGAACGTCCATCTGCCAAACTTACATGACCTAACGCCGATTGATGTGAGTTCATTTCCTCCCTCACTAATATTTGTGAAGCTCCTGAGTCAATAATCCAAGTGTCATTCAGGGAGTCTGTACTCACTCTCACCACCGTAGTTTGCTGTGGTCACAAATTGATTCTTTTTTCCTCCTCTGTATTTCTTTGCAGTATGACAAAATCATTTGATGTGACCTTCTTCTCCACAGTTGTAACATCTCCTCACACATAAAGCTACAGATACAGGCTTGCTTGCTTCACAGACTTTCGTTGCACAGCTGTGGCTTATATCCTTCCTTATCTCATACTTGGCACAGTTCCCAGTCTGGCTGATTGCCAACTCCCGTTGTGTGTAACGCACCTCCTAATAATCTGCCTGTGACATACTGCAATGTAATTTTGCTGCGTCCACAGATTCAAGGGCTGAGATAAGTGGGTCGAAACGATCCGTCAGGGAACTTAAGACAAAAAACACCTGGTCGGTCGGAAATCTGCTTTCCTTTCTGAGCCAGCAGTGGAAAATAACCCAACCCCAACCCCAACCCAACTCAAACCCTAATCCCAAACCCGAACCCTAACACTAACCCCAACACTAACCCCAACCCCAACTCGAACTCCAACCCCAACCCTAACCCTGACCCTTGTAAACATATGTCTAAGTTGTAGCTAGTCTGCAGTTTGCTAAACAGATCATACTGATCAGAGTGAAAGCTAAGTAATGTGAGTATGCTGGTCTGATCCAGTTTCGACAGCCAGAAATGGGGTTTTCCAGAATGACTCATCTCAGGTGAACTCTGATTGGACATGAATATGTATATATGACTGTGTACTCAATGTAATTTTCTTCTTGCCTGAATATACGTGGTGGCAAAGCACTTTGATACGCAGAGCTGTGAATGATAACAGCAAAAGGACTCTGTGTATATATTGTAAATAAACTGTACTTAGCAGATGTGTGATGTGAACTTGCTACCAGGTAAAGTCCTGAAGTTCAGACACGGGGTGCCCGACAACCCTAACCCAACCCTAATCCTAACCCAACCCTAACCCTAAGCCTAACCATAACCCTAACCCTTAAACCTAACCCGAACCCGAACCCTAATCCAACCCTAACTCTAACCCTAACCAAAACCACAAACCCAACCACATCCCTAACTTTAACCCTAACCCTTACCTTAACCCAACCCTTACCCTAACCCTAACCCCTAACCCTAAACCCTAAACCCTAACCCCTAACCCCTAACCCCTAACCCTAACCCAACACTAACCCAACACTAACCGAACCCTAACCCTAAACCCAAAACTAACCTAACCCTAACCCTAACCCTAACCCTAACCCTAACCCTAACCCTAACCCTGACCACAACTCCAACTCCAACACTAACAGTAACCCTAACCACAACCCCAAACCCAAAACCAACGCCAACCCAACCCTAACCCTAAACCCAACCCTAACCCTAACCCTAACCCTAACCCTCACCCTAACCCCAACCCTAACCCTAACCCCAACCGCAACCGCAACCCTAACCCTAACCCAACGCTAACGCAACCCTAACCCGAATCCAACCCTAACAGTAACCCTAACCCTAACCCAACTCAGAGAGAGAAGTGATCCAGCCGTATCTTGCACATATACAGCCTTAAGGCTATTCCAGGCATCTTTAGCTGACCCCTTTCCTGCCACATGCACCAACTGGTCATCAGCCACACATGGCTAATGCCGTCTGGTCTTTTAAACTTTCCTCAGGCGTGGGAGCTTGTGGGGGAGAATCCACATACGTCCACAATGACTCACGCTTTAGATAATGTTCCATTCGCAGGGACCACACAGCATAGTTATCTGCGATCAGTTTATCAACCAGCAGGGCAGAAGCCGCTTGTGCCATGATATTGTCGCTCACCGGCAGGAGCTGATTATCTTCCCCTGGTTCCTCCTCTGACTCTTGGTCAGAAACAACTGAACCGTCACCAGACTGTACATCAAGGTCCTCAGTGTCTCTGGCCTCTGTAGACATCGAAACCGCTCAAAGCAGCAACTCACGGCAGTAGCTCACCATCTCCAATAAAACCTCCAGCTCTCAGCGCAGTCTATCTGAGCCCATAACCCTGTCGCGCACAACGTGTCTGGACTTCAGGAGTTTACCTGGTAGCAACTTCACACCACGCAGTTCTGCTATGTACAGTTTATTTACAATATATACAGTCCTTTAGCTGTTACATTCAATACAGACATTTATACATATTCATAACGTCATAGTTCATCTGAGATGAGTCATTCTGGAAATCCCCTTTCCTGGCTGTACAAACTGGATCAGACCAGCGTACTCACATGACTTAGCTGTCACTCTGATCAGTATGATCTTTTTAGCAAGCTGCAGACTAGCCAGAAGTTAGACATATGTTGACAAGGGTTAGGGTTAGGGTTAGGGTTAGGGTTAGGGTTAGGGTTAGGGGTTGGGGGTTGGGGGTTGGGGTTGGGGTTTGGGTTTCTGTTGGGTTTGTGTTAGGGTTACACTTGGGTTTGGGTTAGGGTTAGGGTTACGGTTGGGTTAGGGTTAGGGTTAGGGTTGGGGTTTGGGTTGGGGTTGAGGTTAGGGTTAGGGGTTAGGGGTTAGGGGTTAGGGGTTAGGGGTTAGGGGTTAGGGGTTACGGGTTACGGGTTACGGGTTACGGGTTGGGGTTGGGGTTGGGGTTGGGGTTGGGGTTGGGGTTGGGTTTTGGTTGGGTTAGGGTTGTCGCGCACGCTGTGTCTGGACCAGTAGTTTACCTGGTAGCAACTTCACACCACGCCATTCTGCTATGTACAGTTTATTTACAATATATACACAGAGTCCTTTTTCTGTTATCATTCACAGCTCTGAGCATCAAAGTGCTTCGCCAGCACGTATATTCAGGCAAGAAGAAACATTCAATACACAGACATATATACATATTCATGACCAATTACAGTTCACCTGAGATGTCATCTGGAGAACCCCATTTCTGGCTGTACAAACTGGATCAGACCAGCATACTCACATGACTTAGCTTTCACTCTGATCAGTATGATTTGTTTAGCAAACTGCAGACAAGCTAGAACTTAGACATATGTTTACAAGGGTCAGGGTTAGGGTTGGGGTTCGAGTTGGGGTTGGGGTTGGGGGTAGGGTTGGGGTTAGGGTTGGGTTAGGGTTAGGGTTACGCTTAGGTTTGGGTTAGGGTTAGGGTTGGGTTAGGATTAGGGTTGGGGTTGGGGTTAGGGGTTGGGGATGGGGTTGGGGTTGGGGTTGGGGTTGGGTTAGGGTTGTCGCGCACGCCGTGTCTGGATCAGTAGTTTACCTGGTAGCAACTTCACACCACACCGTTCTGCTAAGTACAGTTTATTTACAATATATACACAGAGTCCTTTTTCTGTTATCATTCACAGCTCTGAGCATCAAAGTGCTTCGCCAGCACGTATATTCAGGCAAGAAGAAACATTCAATACACAGACATATATACATATTCATGACCAATTACAGTTTACCTGAGATGTCATTCTGGAGAACCCCATTTCTGGCTGTACAAACTGGATCAGACCAGCATACTCACATGACTTAGCTTTCACTCTGATCAGTATGATGTGTTTAGCAAACTGCAGACTAGCTAGAACTTAGACATATGTTTACAAGGGTCAGGGTTAGGGTTGGGGTTGGGGTTCGAGTTTGGGTTGGGGTTGGGGGTAGGATTGGGGTTAGAGTTCAGTTAGGGTTAGGGTTACGCTTAGGTTTGGTTTAGGGTTAGGGTTGGGTTAGGGTTAGGGTTAGGGTTAGGGTTGGGGTTGGGGTTAGGGGTTGGGGTTGGGGTTGGGGTTGGGGTTGGATTTGTTGTTGGGGTTGGGTTTTGGTTGGGTTAGGGTTGTCGCGCACGCCATGTCTAGACCAGTAGTTCACCTGGTAGCAACTTCACACCACGCCGTTCTGCTAAGTACAGTTTATTTACAATATATACACAGAGTCCTTTTTCTGTTATCATTCACAGCTCTGAGCATCAAAGTGCTTCGCCAGTACGTATATTAAGGCAAGAAGAAACATTCAATACACAGACATATATACATATTCATGACCAATTACAGTTTACCTGAGATGTCATTCTGGAGAACCCCATTTCTGGCTGTACAAACTGGATCAGACCAGCATACTCACATGACTTAGCTTTCACTCTGATCAGTATGATGTGTTTAGCAAACTGCAGTATGATGTGTTTAGCAAACTGCAGACTAGCTAGAACTTAGACATATGTTTACAAGGGTCAGGGTTAGGGTTGGGGTTGGGGTTCGAGTTTGGGTTGGGCTTGGGGGTAGGGTTGGGGTTAGAGTTCAGTTAGGGTTAGGGTTACGCTTAGGTTTGGTTTAGGGTTAGGGTTGGGTTAGGGTTAGGGTTAGGGTTAGGGTTAGGGTTAGGGTTAGGGTTAGGGTTAGGGTTAGGGTTAGGGTTAGGGTTGGGGTTGGGGTTCGAGTTGGGGTTGGGGTTGGGGTTGGGTTATTTTCAACTGCTGGCTCAGAAAGGAAAGCAGATTTCCGACCAAGACCAGGTGTTTATTGTCAAGTTCCCTGATGGATCGTTTCGACCCACTTATCTCAGCCCTTGAATCTGTGTACGCAGCTAAATTTCATTGCAGTATGTCACAGGCAGATTATTAGGAGGTGCGTTACACACTACTGGAGTTGGCAATCAACCAGACTGGGAGCTGTGTCAAGTATGAGATAAGGAAGGATGTAAGCCACAGCTGTGCAACGAAAGTCTGTGAAGCAAGCAAGCCTGTATCTGTAGCTTTATGTGTGAGGAGATGTTACAACAAATGATTTTGTCCTGCTGCAAAGAAATACAGAGGAGGAAAAAAGAATCAATTTGTGACCAAACAGCAAACTACGCTGGTGAGAGTGAGTCCAGTCTCCCTGAATGACACTTGGATTATTGACTCAGGAGCTTCACAAATATTCGTGAGGGAGGAAAGAAATGAACTCACATCAATCGGCTTTAGGTCATGTAAGTTTGGCAGATGGACGTTCTGCAACTGTTTCCTATGAAGGAAGTGTAATGTTTGGAAGTCTAAACCAGACATTCAGTGATGTGCTTTTCTTGAGAGAAACATTAATTATAAGTACAGTAGATTCTGCTGGATTCAGTGTAATATTCAGAAATAAGTGCTGTAACATTCTAAAAGGTGACAAAGTTATGGCAGAGGGGAATTTCAGAGATAATGTGTATGTGCTAGAGAACATGGCAGGTAAAGCATAAACACTGTTAAACAAAAAACAGTGTTAAACAAAAACCCTCACCATAAGTGTATACATTTTCTACATAGAAAACTCTGTCATGTGGGCTGGGGTAGCATGAATAAAACTATTGCCCTGCTGGGCAAAGAGACGGTTGAACGGTGTAAAACATATCTAGATTGTGTGCAAACAAAGTAAGTCTAAAGCACACCTAGTTGCAAAAAGGAGTGAGAGAGTATCAAGAACTCTATACCTAATTCATAGCGATTTGGTAGGCCCTTTCCCACACAGTATATCTAAAAGAAAAAATCTTCTTTTGGTAGATGATGCCACAAGGTTCATATGGGTGTTTCCCATAGTCAAGAAGTCAGAGGAGTGTGACACTATAGAGATGTGGGCTAAAAATGTGCAAAGGCAATTGGGGCATAAAATCTGTACGTTTCAGAGTGATTTTGGAGGGGAGTACATGTCTGGTGAAATGGCTCATTGGTTTAAAGCTCAAGGAATTAAACATAGGATTGCTAATCCATGAGTCAAGAAAATGGAGTTGCAGAGAGAAAGGCATGAGTACTGCAAACCATGAAATCAATGCTAATTGTTCTGGGCTGAAGCAGGAAAAAATGTTTATATTTCAAACAGAATTTGGACGTGCCACAAACAATATTCCATACAAGGCTATGTATGGGAAAGATCCCAGTTTGGATCATATCAGGATATTTGGCAGTAAAGCATGGGTCAATATACCACTGAAACAACGCAGAAAAGGTGGTGAAAGAGCAAAAAAGTTGACATTCCTGGGGTATCAGACAGGATACTAACACTAACTCCAACCCTAATCCTAACCCAACCCGAACCCGAACCCTAACCACAACCACAACCCCATCCCTAACTTTAACCTAAACCCTTTCCTTAACCCCAACCCTGACCCTGACCCTAACCCTAACCCCTAACCCCTAACCCTAAACCCAAACCTTAACCCAATACTAACCCAACCCTAACCCTAACCCAACCCTAACCCTAACCCTAACCCTAACCCTAACCCTAACCCTAAGCCCAACTCCAACTCCAACCCTAACAATAACCCTAACCCCAACCCCAACCCCAACCTAATGGCAACACCAACCCTAACCCTAACCCTAACCCTAACCCCAAACCCAACCCCAACCCAAACTCCAACTCTAACCCTTACACTAACCCTAACCCAAACCCCTACCCAAAACCTAAACCTAATCCTAACCCTAAACCTAACCCAACCCTAACCCTAACCCAAACCTAATTGTAACCCTAACCTTAACTTAAACCCTAACCCTAACCCTAACCCTAACCCTAACCCTAACCCTATCCCTAACCCTAACCCTAACCCAACCTTAACCCTAACCTTAACTCTAACCTAACCTAACCTAACCCAACCTTAACCCTAATTCTAACCTAACCCTAACCCTAACCCTTACCCTTACCCTAACCCTAAACTTAACCCTAACCCTAACCCTAACCCTAACCCTAACCCTAACCCTAACCCTAACCCTAACCCTAACCCTAACCCTAACCCTAACCCTAACCCTAACCCTTAACCCAACTCTAACCCTAACCCCAACCCTAACCCAAACCCAAACCCTAACCCTAACCCTAACCCTAACCCTTAACCCAATTCTAACCCTCACCGCAACCCCAACCCTAACCCTAACCCTAACCCTAACCCAACCCTAACCCTAACCCTAACCCTAACTCAAACCTAAGCTTAACCCTAACACCAACCCTAACCCCAACCCCAACACCAACAACTAACCCCAACCCCTAACCCCAACCCCAACCCCAACCCCAACCCCAACCCCAAACCCTAACCCTAACCCTTGTCAACATATGTCTAAGTTCTGGCTAGTCTGCCGCTTGCTAAACAGATCATACTGATCAGAGTGACAGCTAAGTCATGTGAGTACGCTGGTCTGATCCAGTTTGTACAGCTAGGAAAGGGGATTTCCAAAATGACTCATCTCAGATGAACTGTGACTAGTTATGAATATGTATATATGTCTGTGTATTGAATGTAAGTTTCTTCTTGTCTGAATGTACGTGCTGGAAAAGCACTTTTATGCTCCGAGCTGTGAATGATAACAGCTAAAGGACTCTGTGTATATATTGTAAATAAACTGTACATAGCAGAACGGCGTGGTGTAAAGTTGCTACCAGGTAAACTCCTGAAGTCCAGACACGTTGTGAGCGACAGGGTTATGGGCCCAGATAGACTGCGCTGAGAGCTGGAGGTTCTATTGGAGTTGGTGAGCTACTGCCGTGAGTTGTTGCTGTGAGCGGTTTTGATGTCTACAGAGGCCAGAGACGCTGAGGACGATTTACAGTCTGGAGACAGTTCAGTTGTTTCTGACCAAGAGTCAGAGGAGGAACCAGGGAAAGATAATCAGCTCCTGCCGGTGAGCGACAATATCATGGCGCAAGAGGCATCTGCCCTGCTGGTTGATAAACTGACCGCAGATAACTATGCTGTGTGGTCCCTGCGAATGGAACATTATCTTAAGCGTGAGTCATTGTGGACGTATGTGGATTCTCCCCCACTAGCTCCCACGCCTGAGGAAAGTTTAAAAGACCAGAAGGCATTAGCCACGTGTTGCTGATGACAGTTGGTGCATGTGGCAGGAAAGGGGTCAGCTAAAGATGCCTGGAATAGCCAAGGCTGTATATGTGCAAGATACGGCTGGATCCCTTCTCTCTCTGATGAGAAGGATTTATAGAAAGACTATGGAGCCAAATGAGAAGGTTAGAGCTCATTTGAATACCCTAGCCACATATTTTCAACTGCTGGCTCAGAGGGGAAAGTAGATTTCCGACCAAGACCAGGTGTTTATTGTCCTAAGATCCCTGACGGAGCGTTTCGACCCACTTATCTCAGCCCTTGAATCTATGGACGCAGCAACGTTAACATTGCAGTATGTAACAGGCAGATTATTAGAAGAGGAGGCTCGCCACGCAACGGGAGATAAGGGATGAAGCCACAGCTGTGCAACGAAAGTCTGTGAAGCAAGCAAGCCTGTACCTGCAGCTTTATGTGTGAGGAGATGTTACAACTGTGGAGAGGAAGGTCACATCAAACGATTTTGTCCTGCTGCAAAGAAATACAGCGGAGGAAAAAAGAATCAATGACACGTGGATTTTTGACTCAGGAGCTTCACAAATATTTGTGAGGGAGGAAAGACGACTAATGAAATCACATTAATCGGCGTTAGGTCATGTAAGTTTGGCAGATGGATGTTCTGCAACTGTTTCCTGTGAAGGAAGTGTAATGTTTGGAAGTCTAAACCATACATTCAATGATGTGCTTTGTATACCCTCTCTTGAGAGAAACCTATTAAGTATAAGTGCACTCTGCTGGATTCAGTGTAATATGCAGAAATAAGTGCTGTAACATTCTAAAAGGTGATAAAGTTATGGAAGTGGGGAATTTGAAAGATAATGTGTTTGTGCTAGAGAACATGGCAGGTAAAGCACAAACAGTGTTAAAGAAAAACCCTCACCATACATTTGCTATATTGAAAACTCTGTCATGTGGGCTGGGGCACCTTGAGTAAAACTCTTGCCCTGCTGGGCAAAGAGAAGATTGAAGGGTGCAAAACATATCTAGATTGTGATGTGTGCAAACAAAGTAAGTCTAAAGCACACCTTGTTGCAAAAAGGAGTGAGAGCGTATCAAGAATATATTATTCATAGCGATTTGGTAAGCCCTTTCCCAGACAGTATACCTAAAAGAAAATATCTTCTTCTTTTGGTAGATGATGCCGCAAGGTTCACATGGGTGTATCCCATAGTCGTCAGAGGTGTGTGACACTATAAAGATGTGGGCTAACAATGTGCAAAGGCAATTGGGGCATAAAATCTGTATGGGAAAGTTAAATATAAGGCAAGATTTGTTGCGAGGGAATTAACACAGGTGGTCGGACAGGATTATTATGAATCGTTTGCCCCCACAATTCGCATGGAAACAATTAGAGTTGCATTAACCAAGGCTGGAGCGGAAGGAATGCTAGTTGATCATTTTGATTTTGATACTGCATATCTGAACTCGCCTATGTATACACTTATGGTGAGGGTTTTTGTTTAACACTGTTTGTGCTTTACCTGCCATGTTCTCTAGCACTAACACATTGTCATTCACAGCTCGGAGCATCAAAGTGTTTCGCCAGCACGTATATTCAGGCAAGAAGAAACTTACATTCAATACACATATATACATATTCATGACCAATCACAGTTCACTTGAGATGAGTCATTCTGGAAATCCCCATTCCTGGCTGTAAAAACTGGGCCAGAGCAGCATACTCACATGACTTAGCTGTCACACTGACCAGAGTGATCTGTTTAGCAAACTGCAGACTAGCCAGAACTTAGACATATGTTGACACGCCTCCCTAGTCAAACGTTAAACACAGCCATTTCTTCAGGTATAGAAATCTTTCAGTAATCAAACATTTAGTAATTATGTCGGCTACCTTATTTTCAGAGGTACAATATTTCAGACTTTTAATCCCTCTATTCAAAGCATCCCGTACATTTTGATACCGTATATTAATGTGCTTACTCCTAGTGCGCTCTCCCTGGTCTGCTCATTGTTGCGCCGCAGTATTATCACACATTATAGTTATCGGTACTGTGCATTCTATCTTCAAGTCAGACAGTAATTGAATGCACCATTCCGATTGTAGTAGGCAATCACTTAAAGCTGAGTATTCTGCCTCACATGTACGTGGAAACGTGGGTTTGTTTTAATGTTTTCCACTGTACTAGGGATCCTAAAACATATAATGTAAACCCTGTTGTGGACTTCCCATCATTATGTTCACCCCAACTGGCATCACTGTAAGCCATTAATGCTGGTTGTTGGTCCGCTTTTAGCACTAATTTGTTGGCTATGGTTCCCTTTAAATATCTTAGAACCCTCTTTGCTGCCACCCAATCCTTCTGGTATGGACAGGCAAGTTTTCTGTATAACCAGTGACATGGATCAGACAAACTCTGCTTAAACCCTTTTTTGGTTAAAGCATTTTTTATACACACATTCCATGCACGTCCAGATTGCTTAAAGCCAGATAATGCCTTGTGCAATTTTAGCACTGTTTTGGTATTTTGACATTGAAACTCTGGTATTTGTTCAAGATAAAGCTCTTCCTCAATAGGTGCGTTCAGATAAGCAGTATCTAAATCAAAATGATCAACTAGCATTCCTTCCGCTCCAGCCTTGGTTAATGCAACTCTAATTGTTTCCATGCGAATTGTGGGGGCAAATGATTCATAATAATCCTGTCCGACCACTTGCGTAAATCCCCTCGCAACTAATCTTGCCATATTTAACTTTCCCATTTGGCAAGGTTTTGAATTTGTACAACCAACGACAACCCGGAGCTTTCTTATCTGTCGGCAATTCAGAAGGAAAATACTTCTTTTGACACCAGTTAGTTATATTCCGCCTCCATGGCTTGCGGCCAGGCATCTTTCTCTTCTGAGGCTAAACGTAATGCATCATTGTAATCAGTTGGAACTTTCACAAACACATGGTTAGCAGTTACACCATACCTTTGAGGTGGAACACCTTTTGTAGATCTAGAGGACAGTGGCACTATTCTCTGATCTGCACTTTGCACACTCTCAGAGTATGCATGTATTTTACATGTATTTTACCTCTGGCACATTTTCAGAGTCATCATTCATAGGTAACAATACTGTGGATGGTAATTGGTTTGCAAGTAGGCCAATTAGCATTCTCATGGAATGTAGCTGAACGGCTGAAACTTAATGCATTTTGTTCATTTACAAAACAGTAAGATTTCAATCCTGTCTGATACCCCAGGAGTATCCACTTTTTTGCTCTTTCACCACCTTTTCTGCGTTGTTTCAGTAATATATTGACCCATGTTTTACTGCCAAATATCCTGATATCATCCAAACTTGGATCTTTCCCATACAAAGCATTGATTTTACCATTGTTTGCAGTACTCCTGCCTTTCTCTCTGCAACTCCATTTTCTTGACTCATGGATACATTAGCAATCCTATGTTGAATTCCTTGAACTTTAAACCAATGAGCCATTTCACCAGACATATACTCGCCTCCAAAATCACTCTGAAACATACAGATTTTATGCCCCAATTGCCTTTGCACATTGTTAGCCCACATCTTTATAGTGTCACACACCTCTGACTTCTTGACTATGGGAAACACCCATGTGAACCTTCTGGCATCATCTACCAAAAGATATTTTCTTTTAGATATATTGGCTGGGAAAGGGCCTACCAAATCGCTATGAATAAGATATAGTTCTTGATACTCTCTCTCTCCTTTTTGCATCTAGGTGTGCTTTAGACTTACTTTGTTTGCACACACAATCTAGATATGTTTTGCACCCTTCAACCTTCTCTTTGTCCAGCAGGGCAAGAGTTTTAATCAAGGTTCCCCAGCCCACATGACAGAGTTTTCTATGTAGCAAATGTATACACTTATGGTGAGAGTTTTTGTTTAACACTGTTTGTGCTTTACCTGCCATGTTCTCTAGCACAAGCACATTATCTTTCAAATTCCCCACTTCCATAACTTTATCACCTTTTAGAATGTTACAGCACTTATTTCTGCATATTACACTGAATCCAGCAGAGTGCACTTATACTTAATAAGTTTCTCTCAAGAGAGGGTGTACAAAGCACATCATTTAATGTATGGTTTGACTTCCAAACATTACACTTCCTTCACAGGAAACAGTTGCAGAACGTCCATCTGCCAAACTTACATGACCTAACGCTGATTGATGTGTTCATTAGTAGTCTTTCCTCCCTCACAAATATTTGTGAAGCTCCTGAGTCAATAATCCACGTGTCATTGATTTTTTTCCTCCTCTGTATTTCTTTGCAGCAGGACAAAATCATTTGATGTGACCTTCCTCTCCACAGCTGTAACATCTCCTCACACATAAAGCTACAGGTACAGGCTTGCTTGCTTCACAGACTTTCGTTGCACAGCTGTGGCTTACATCCTTCCTTATCTCATACTTGGCATAGCTGGCCGACTGCCGACTCCCGTGGCGTCTAACGCGCCTCGTCTTCTATTAATCTGCCTGTGACATACTGCAATGTTAACTTTGCTGCGTCTACAGATTCAAGGGATGAGATAAGTGGGTCGAAACGCTCCATCAGGGAACTTAGGACAATAAACACCTGGTCTTGGTCGGAAATCTGCTTTCCCTCTGAGCCAGCAGTTGAAAATACGTGGCTAGGGTATTCAAATGAGCTCTAACCTTCTCATTTGGCTCCATAGTCTTTCTATACATCCTTCTCATCAGAGAGAGAAGGGATCCAGCCGTATCTTGCACATATACAGCCTGAAGGCTATTCCAGGCATCTTTAGCTGACCCCTGTCCCACCACATGCACCAACTGGTCATCAGCAACACGTGGCTAATGCCTTCTGGTCTTTTAAACTTTCCTGAGGCGTGGGAGCTTGTGGGGGAGAATCCACATACGTCCACAATGACTCAAGCTTAAGATAATGTTCCATTCGCAGGGAACACACAGCATAGTTATCTGTGGTCAGTTTATCAACCAGCAGGTCAGAAGACGCTTGCGCCATAATATTGTCGCTCACCGGCAGGAGCTGATTATCTTCCCCTGGTTCCTCCTCTGACTCTTGGTCAGAAACAACTGAACCGTCTCCAGACTGTACCTCCTCAGCGTCTCTGGCCTCTGTAGACATCCAAACAGCTTTAAGCAGCAACTCACGGCAGTAGCTCACCAAACTCCAGCTCTCAGCGCAGTCTATCTGGGCCGATAACGCTGTCGCGCACAACGTGTCTGGACGTCAGGAGTTTACCTGGTAGCAACTTCACACTACGAAGTTCGGCTATGTACAGTTTATTTACAATATATACGCAGAGTCCTTAGCTGTTATCATTCACAGTTCTCAACATCAATGTACGTCGCCAGTACGTATATTCAGGCAAGAAGAAACTTACATTCAATACACAGACATATATACATATTCATGCCCAATCACATTTCACCTGAGATGAGTCATTCAGGAAATCCCCTTTCCTTGCTGTACAAACTGGATCAGACCAGTGTACTCACATGACTTAGCTGTCACTCTGATCAGTACGATCTGTTTAGCAAGCTGCAGACTAGCCAGAACTTAGACATATGTTGAAAAGGGTTAGGGTTAGGGATAGGGATACGGTTAGGGTTAGGGTTAGGGTTAGGGTTGGGGTTGGGGTTGGGGTTGGGGTTGGGGTTGGGGTTGGGGTTGGGGTTGGGTTTAGGTTGGGTAAGTGTTAGGGTTGTCGCGCACAGCGTTTCTTGACTGCAGGAGTTTACCTGGTAGCAACTTCACACCACGCAGTTCTTCTATGTACAGTATTTACAACATATACACAGAGTCCTTTTGCTGTTATCATTCACAGCTCTGAGCATCAAAGTGCTTCGCCAGCAAGTATATTCAGGCAAGAAGAAACTTACATTCAATACACAGACATATATACATATTCATGACCAATCACAGTTCACCTGAGATGAGTCATTCTGGAAATCCCCTTTACAACCGGATCAGACCAGCATACGCACATGACTTAGCTTTCACTCTGATCAGTATGATCTGTTAAGCAAACTGCAGACTAGCCAGAACTTATATGTTTACAAGTTAGGGTTAGGGTTGGGTTTGGAGTTGGGCTTAGGGTTACGGTTAGAATTAGGGCTGGGTTACGGTTAGGGTTAGGGATAGGGTTAGGGGTTAGGGTTGGGGATAGGGTTAGGGTTGGGTTAGAGTTAGGGTTAGCTTTAAGGTTAGGGTTAGGGTTAGGGTTAGGGTTAGGGTTAGGGGTAGGGGTAGGGGTAGGGGTAGGGGTAGGGGTAGGGGTAGGGTTAAGGTTGTCACACACAGCGTATCTGGACTTTAGGAGTACGTGGTAGCAACTTCACACCACACAGTTCTGCTATGTACAGTATTTACAATATATACAGAGTCCTTTAGCTGTTATCATTCACAGCTCGCAGCATCAAAGTAGTTCGCCAGCACGTATATTCAGGCAAGAAGAAACGTACTTTCAATACACATATATACATATTCATGACCAATCAAAGTTCACCTGAGATGAGTCATTCTGGATCTCACCATTCCTGGCTGTACAAACTGGATCAGACCGTCATACATGACTTAGCTGTCACTCTGATCAGTATGATCTGTTTAGCAAACTGCAGACTAGCCAGAACTTAGACATATGTTGACACGCCTCCCTAGTCAAATGTTAAACACATCCATTTCTTCAGCTATTGAAATCCTTCAGTATTCAAACATTTAGTAAATATGTCGGCTACACTATTTTCAGAGCTACAATATTTCAGACTTTTAATCCCCCTATTCAAAGCATCCCGTACATTTTGATACTGTATATTAATTTGCTTACTCCTAGTGCACGCTCCCTGGTCATTTGCTAATTGTTGCGCCACAGTATTGTCACACATTATAGTTATCGGTACTGTATATTCTATCTTCAAGTCAGACAGTAATTGAATGCACCATTCCGATTGTAGTAGGCAATCACTTAAAGCTGAGTATTCTGCACATGTACAAGTGGAAACGTGGGCTTGTTTTAATGTTTTCCACTGTACTAGGGATCCTAAAACATATAATGTAAATCCTGTTATGGACTTCCCATCATTATGTTCACCCCAACTGGCATCACTGTAAGCCATTAATGCTGGTTGCTGGTCCGCTTTTAGCACTAATTTGTTGGCTACGGTTCTCTTTAAATATCTTAGAACCCTCTTTGCTGCCACCCAATCCTTCTGGTATAGACAGGCATGTTTTCTGCATAACCAGTGAACGGCAACACATATATCAGGTCTGGTCCAACATCCTATGTACAGTAGAGATCCCACTAGTGATTGATACAATTCTTTCTGTTCAAACACTTTTTCATCTGGTTCCCTATTGTAGCTTGTTGTCATTGGTGTTGTAACCTCATGTGCTTCACTCATGTTATACTTCTCCAGCAATTCACTTATTTTAGTCTCCTGGCTTAGTACAAACCAACCATTCTCTTTTCTGGAGACTTGCACCCCTAGGTAATTTTTAATTGAGCCTAGATGTTTCATTTTAAACATTTCCTGTATGGTCTGCATACACCATTTCAACTGTTCCTTGTTGTGGTACATTAAGCATACATCATCCACAAAAAGCAATAAATAACACGTTAGTTTATATATTTCCCCGATATATATATGGAGTAAGCACATTAATATACGGTATCAAAATGAACGGGATGCTTTGAATAGAGGGATTAAAAGTCTGAAAATAAGGTAACCGACATACTTACCAAATGTTTGAATGCTGAAAGATTTCAATACCTGAAGAAATGGCTGTGTTTAACAAACGTTTGACTAGGGAGGCGTGTCAACATATGTCTAAGTTCTGGCTAGTCTGCAGTTTGCTAAACAGATCATACTGATCAGAGTGACAGTTAAGTCATGTGAGTATGCTGCTCTGGTCCACTTTGTACAGCCAGGAATGGTGATTTCCAGAATGACTCATCTCAGGTGAACTGATTGGTCATGAATATGTATATATGTCTGTGTATTGAATGTAAGTTTCTTCTTGCCTGAATATATGTGCTGGCGAAGCACTTTGATGCTCCGACCTGTGAATGATAATGTGTTTGTGCTTGTGATAATGTGTTTGTGATAATGATAATGTGTTTGTGCCTTTACATGGCAGGTAAAGCACAAAAAGTGTTAAACAAAAACCCTCACCATAAGTGTATACATAGGTGCGTTCATATATGCAGTATCAAAATCAAAATGATCAACTAGCATTCCTTCCGCTCCAGCCTTGGTTAATGCAACTAATTGTTTCCATGCGAATTGTGGGGGCAAATGATTCATAATAATCCTGTCCGACCACTTGCATAAATCCCCTCGCAACTAATCTTGCCTTATATTTAACTTTCCCATTTGGCAAGGTTTTGAGTTTGTACAACCAACGACAACCCGGAGCTTTCTTATCTGTCGGCAATTCAGATAAGGAAAATACTTCATTAGACACCAATGAGTTATATTCCGCCTCCATGGCTTGTGGCCAGGCATCTTTCTCCTGAGGCTAAACGTAATGTATAATTGTAATCAATTGGAACTTTCACAAACACATGGTTACAGTTACACCATACCTTTGAGGTGGAACACCTTTTGTAGATCTAGAGGACACTCTTGGCACTACTCTCTGATCTGCACTTTGCACACTCTCAGAGTCTGCATGTATTTTACACGTATATAACGTCTGGCATATTTTCAGAGTCATCATTCATAGGTAACAATACTGTGGATGGTAATTCGTTTGCATTTGCATAGGCCAATTAGCATCCTCACAGTATGTAGCTGAACGACTGGAACTTAATGCATTTTGGTCATTTACAAAACGGTAAGACCATTCCTGATACCCCAGAAATGTCAACTTTTTTTGCTCTTTCACCACCTTTTCTGCGTTGTTTCAGTGGTATATTGACCCATGCTTTACTGCCAAATATCCTGATATGATGCAAACTGGGATCTTTCCCATACAAAGCCTTGTATGGAATATTGTTTGTGGCACTTGTCCAAATTCTGTTTGACATATAACAAACATTTTTTGCTGCATTGCATTGAAATATAACAAACATTGAAATATAACAAACATTTTTGCTGCATTGCATTTTTTTGCTGCATTGATTTCATCATTGGTTGTAGTACTCCTGCCTTTCTCTCTGCAACTCCATTTTCTTGACTCATGGATTAGCAATCCTATGTTCAATTCCTTGTTCTTTAAACCAATGAGTCATTTTTCCAGACATGTACTCGCCTCCAAAATCACTCTGAAACATACAGATTTTATGCCCCAATTTCCTTTGCACATTGTTAGCCCACATCTTTATAGTGTCACACACCTCTGACTTCTTGACTATGGGATACACCCATGTGAACCTTGTGGCATCATCTACCAAAAGAAGAAGATATTTTCTTTTAGATATACTGTGTGGAAAAGGGCCGACCAAATCGCTATGAATAAGATATAGAGGAGTTCTTGATACTCTCTCACTCCTTTTTGCAACTAGGTGTGCTTTAGACTTACTTTGTTTGCACACAATCTAGATATGTTTTGCACCCTTCAACCGTCTCTTTGCCCAGCAGGGCAAGAGTTTTATTCAAGGTGCCCCAGCCCACATGAGAGAGTTTTCTCTGTAGCAAATGTATACACCTATGGTGAGGGTTTTTGTTTAACACTGTTTGTGCTTTACTTGCCATGTTCTCTAGCACATAAACCTATCTTTCAAATTCCCCACTGCCATGACTTTATCACCTTTTAGAATGTTACAGCACTTATTTCTGAATATTACACTGAATCCAGCAGAATCTCGTGCACTGATACTTAATACCTTTCTCTCAAGAGAGGGTATACAAAGCACATCATTGAATGTATGGTGTAGACTTCCAAACGTTACACTTCCTTCACAGGAAAGAGTTGCAGAACGTCCATCTGCCAAACTTACATGACCTAACGCCGATTGATGTGAGTTCATTTCCTCCCTCATGAATATTTGTGAAGCTCCTGAGTCAATAATCCAAGTGTCATTCAGGGAGTCTGTACTCACTCTCACCACCGTAGGTTGCTGTGGTCACAAATTGATTCTTTTTTTCCTCCTCTGTATTTCTTTGCAGCATGACAAAATCATTTGATGTGACCTTCTTCTCCACAGTTGTAACATCTCCTCACACATAAAGCTACAGATACAGGCTTGCTTGCTTCACAGACTTTCGTTGCACAGCTGTGGCTTACATACTTCCTTATCTCATACTTGGCACAGTTCCCAGTCTGGCTGATTGCCAACTCCCGTTGTGTGTAACGCACCTCCTAATAATCTGCCTGTGACATACTGCAATGTAATTTTGCTGCGTCCACAGATTCAAGGGCTGAGATAAGTGGGTCGAAACGATCCGTCAGGTAACTTAAGACAATAAACACCTGGTCGGTCGGAAATCTGCTTTCCTTTCTGAGCCAGCAGTGGAAAATAACCCAACCCCAACCCCAACCCCAACCCAACTCAAACCCTAATCCCAAACCCGAACCCTAACACTAACCCCAACACTAACCCCAACCCCAACTCGAACTCCAACCCCAACCCTAACCCTGACCCTTGTAAACATATGTCTAAGTTGTAGCTAGTCTGCAGTTTGCTAAACAGATAATACTGATCAGAGTGAAAGCTAAGTAATGTGAGTATGCTGGTCTGATCCAGTTTCGACAGCTAGAAATGGGGTTTTCCAGAATGACTCATCTCAGGTGAACTCTGATTGGACATGAATATGTATATATGACTGTGTACTGAATGTAAGTTTCTTCTTGCCTGAATATACGTGGTGGCAAAGCACTTTGATACTCAGAGCTGTAAATAAACTGTACTTAGCAGATGTGTGATGTGAACTTGCTACCAGGTAAAGTCCTGAAGTTCAGACACGGGGTGCCCGACAACCCTAACCCAACCCTAATCCTAACCCAACCCTAACCGCACACCCTAACCCTAAGCCTAACCATAACCCTAACCCTTAAACCTAACCCGAACCTGAACCCTAATCCAACCCTAACCCTAACCCTAACCAAAACCACAAACCCAACCACATCCCTAACTTTAACCCTAACCCTTACCTTAACCCAACCCTAACCCTTACCCTAACCCCTAACCCTAAACCCTAACCCCTAACCCCTAACCCCTAACCCCTAACCCCTAACCCCTAACCCCTAACCCTAACCCAACACTAACCCAACACTAACCGAACCCTAACCCCAACCCTAACCTAACCCTAACCCTAACCCTAACCCTAACCCTAACCCTAACCCTGACCACAACTCCAACTCCAACTCCAACCCTAACAGTAACCCTAACCAAAACCCCAAACCCAAACCCAAAACAAACGCCAACAAAACCCTAACCCTAACCCTAACCCTAACCCTAACCCTAGCCCTAGCCCTAACCCTAACCCTAACCCTAACCCTAACCCTAACCCTAACCCTAACCCTAACCCTAACCCTATCCCTAACCCTAACCCTAACCCTAACCCCAACCCCAATCCCAACCCAAACTGCAAACCTAACCCTAAAACTAACCCTAACCCAAACCCCTAACCCAACCCTAAACCTAACCCTAACCCAAACCAAACCTCATCGTAACCCTAACCTTAATCCTATCCCTAACCCAAACCAAACCCTGACCAAAACCCAAATCTAATCGTAACCCTAACCCTAACCCTAACCCTAACCCAACTCTTACCCTAAGCCTAAGCCTTACCCTAACACTAACATTAAACCCAACCCCAACCCCAACCCCAACTGCAACCCCAACCCCAACCCTAACCCTAACCCTAACCCTAACCCTAACCCTAACCCTAACCCTAACCCTAACCCTAACCCTAACCCTAACCCAACCCCAACCCCAACCCTAACCCCAAACCCAACCCCAAAACAACCCAAACTCCCACTTTATCCCTAACACTAACCCTAACCCAAACCTGAACCCCAACCCTAAACCTAACCCTAACCTTTACCATAACCCTAACCCTAACCCTAACCCTAACCCAACTCTTACCCTAAGCCTAAGCCTTACCCTAACACTTATACTAAACCCAACCCCAACCCCAACCGCAAACCCAACCGCAACCCCAACCCCAACCCCAACCCTAACCCTAACCCTAACCCTAACTCTAACCTTAACCCAACCCCAACCCTAACTCTAACCCTAACCCTAACCCTAACCCTAACCCTAACCCCAAACCCAAACCCAAACCCAACCCCAACCCCAACCCAAACTCCAACCCTATCCCTAACACTAACCCTAACCCCAACCCTAAACCTAACCCAAACCTAATCGTAACCCTAACCTTAACCCTAAACCAACCCTAACCCTAACCCTAACCCTAACCCTAACCCTAACCCTAACCCTAACCCTTACCCTAAACCTAAACCTAAACCTAAAACAACCCTTACCCTAACCCAAACCTAATCGTAACCCTAACCCTTACACTAACCCTAACCCTAACCCTAACCCCAACCCCAACCCCAACCCCAACCCCAACCCCAACCCAAACTGCAAACCTAACCCTAACACTAACCCTAACCCAAACCCCTAACCCAACCCTAAACCTAACCCTAACCCTAACCCGAACCAAACCTCATCGTAACCCTAACCTTAACCCTAACCCTAACCCAAACCAAACCCTGACCCTAACCGAAATCTAATCGTAACCCTAACCCTAACCCTAACCCTAACCCTAACCCTAACCCTAACCCTAACCCTAACCCTAACCCAACTCTTACCCTAAGCCTAAGCCTTACCCTAACATTAACACTAAGCCCAACCCCAACCCCAACCCCAACCGCAACCCCAACCCCAACCCTATCCCTAACACTAACCCTAACCCAAACCTCAACCCCAACCCTAAACCTAACTCTAACCCTAACCTTTACCCTAACCCTAACCCTAACCCTAACCCAACTCTTACCCTAAGCCTAAGCCTTACCCTAACACTTATACTAAACCCTACCCCAACCCCAACCGCAACCCCAACCCCAACCCCAACGCCAAACCCAACCCCAACCCTAACCCTAACCCTAACCCTAACCCAACCCCAACCCTAACCCTAACCCTAACCCTAACCCTAACCCTAACCCTAACTCTAACTCTAACCCTAACCCTAACCCTACCCCCAAACCAAAACCCAACCCCAACCCCAACCCCAACCCAAACTCCAACCCTATCCCTAACACTAACCCTAACCCCAACCCCAACCCTAAACCTAACCCAAACCTAATCGTAACCCTAACCTTATCCCTAACCCAACCCTAACCCTAACCTTAACCCTAACCCTAACCCTAACCCTAACCCTAACCCTAACCCTAACCCTAACCCTAACCCTAACCCTAACCCTAACCCTAAAACAACCCTAACCTTAACCCTAACCCAAACCTAATCGTAACCCTAATCCTTACACTAACCCTAACCCTAACCCTAACCCTAACCCAACCCTTACCCTAAGCCTAAGCCTAAGACTAAGCCTAAAACTTAGCCTAAGCCTAACCCTAAACCTAACCCTAACCCTAACCCTAACCCTAACCCTAACCCTAACCCTAACCCTAACCCTAAACCCAACCCTAACCCCAACCCTAACCCTAACCGCAACCGCAACCGCAACCCTAACCCTAACCCAACGCTAACGCAACCCTAACCCGAATCCAACCCTAACAGTAACCCTAACCCTAACCCAACTCAGAGAGAGAAGGGATCCAGCCGTATCTTGCACATATACAGCCTTAAGGCTATTCCAGGCATCTTTAGCTGACCCCTTTCCTGCCACATGCACCAACTGGTCATCAGCAACACGTGGCTAATGCCGTCTGGTCTTTTAAACTTTCCTCAGGCGTGGGAGCTTGTGGGGGAGAATCCAAATACGTCCACAATGACTCACGCTTAAGATAATGTTCCATTCGCAGGGACCACACAGCATAGTTATCTGCGATCAGTTTATCAACCAGCAGGGCAGAAGCCGCTTGTGGCATGATACTGTCGCTCACCGGCAGGAGCTGATTATCTTTCCCTGGTTCCTCCTCTGACTCTTGGTCAGAAACAACTGAACCGTCTCCAGACTGTACATCAAGGTCCTCGGTGTCTCTGGCCTCTGTAGACATCGAAACCGCTCAAAGCAGCAACTCACGGCAGTAGCTCACCAACTCCAATAAAACCTCAAGCACTCAGCGCAGTCTATCTGAGCCCATAACCCTGTCGCGCACAAGGTGTCTGGACTTCAGGAGTTTACCTGGTAGCAACTTCACACCACGCAGTTCTAATATGTACAGTTTATTTAAAATATATACAGTCCTTTAGCTGTTACATTCAATACAGACATTTATACATATTCATAACGTCACAGTTCATCTGAGATGAGTCATTCTGGAAATCCCCTTTCCTGGCTGTACAAACTGTATCAAACCAGCGTGCTCACATGACTTAGCTGTCACTCTGATCAGTATGATCTGTTTAGCAAGCTGCAGACTAGCCAGAAGTTAGACATATGTTGACAAGGGTTAGGGTTGGGGTTGGGGTTAGGGTTAGGGTTAGGGTTAGGGGTTGGGGGTTGGGGGTTGGGGTTGGGGTTGGGATTGGGGTTGGGGTTTGGGTTTGTGTTGGGTTTGTGTTAGGGTTACACTTGGGTTTGGGTTAGGGTTACGGTTGGGTTAGGATTAGGGTTAGGATTAGGGTTTGGGTTGGGGTTGGGGTTGGGGTTGAGGTTAGGGTTAGGGGTTAGGGGTTAGGGGTTAGGGGTTAGGGGTTAGGGGTTAGGGGTTAGGGTTGGGGTTGGGGTTGGGGTTGGGGTTGGGTTTTGGTTGCGTTAGGGTTATCGCGCACAGTGTGTCTGGACCAGTAGTTTACCTGGTAGCAACTTCACACCACGCCGTTCTGCTATGTACAGTTTATTTACAATATATACACAGAGTGCTTTTTCTGTTATCATTCACAGCTCTGAGCATCAAAGTGCTTCGCTAGCACGTATATTCAGGCATGAATAAAATTACATTTGGTTAAGATTAGGGTTGGGTTTGGGGTTGGGGTTGGGGTTGGGGTTACGGTAAGGGTTAGGATTAACGTTAGGGTAAGGGTTGGGTTACGGTTAGGGTTACGGTTAGGGTTAGGGTTAGGGTTGGGTTTGGGGTTAGGGTTGGGTTAGAGTTAGGTTTAGTGTTGGAGTTGTTGGGGTTGGGTTTGGGGTTGGGGTTGGGATTACGGTTAGGGTTGGTTTAGGGTTAGGGTTGGGGTTTTGGTTAGGGTTAGGGTTAGATTTTGGGATAGGGTTTTCGTTAGGGTTGGGTCAGTGTTTAGTTAGGGTTAGGGTTTTGGTTGGGGTTGGGGTTGGGGTTGGGGTTGGGGTTGGGGTTGGGGTTGGGGTAAGCGTTAGGGTTAGGGTTACACTTAGGGTTAGGCTTAGGCTTAGCCTCAGGCTTCGGGTTGTCACGCACAGCGTGTCTGGACTTCAGGAGTTTACCTGGTAGCAACTCCACATCAAACAAGTCTGCTATATCCCGTTTTTTTTCAATATATACACAGTCCTTTAGCTGTTATCATTCACAGCTCTGAGCATCAAAGTGTTTCGCCAGCACATATATTCAGGCATGAATAAAATTTCATTCAATACAGAGACATATATACATATTCAGGAGCAATCACAGTTTACCTGAGATGAGTGATTCTGGAAATCTCCTTTCCTGGCTCTCCAAAATGGATCAGACCAGCATACTCACATGACTTAGCTGTCACTTTGATCAGTATGATCTTTTCAGCAAACTGCAGTCTAGCCAGAACTTAGATATATGTTGGCAAGGGTTATCGTTAGGAATAGGGTTGGGGTTGGGGTTGGGGTTGGGGTTGGGGTTAGGTTTAGGGTCAGGGTTAGGGTTAGGGTTAGGGTTGGGTTAGGGTTAGGGTTAGGGTTAGGGTTAGGGTTAGGGATATGGTTAGGGTTAGGGTTAGGGTTAGGGTTAGGGTTAGGGTTGGGTTAGGGTTGGGGTTGGGTTAGGGTTAGGTTAGAGTTAGGGTTTTCACGCACAGCGTTTCTGGACCTCAGGAGTTTACCTGGTAGCAATTTCACACCACGCAGTTCTGCTATGTACTGTTTATTTACAATATATGCACAGAGTCCGTTTGCTGTTATCATCCAGAGCTCTGAGCATCAAAGTGCTTTGCCAGCACGTATATTCAGGCAAGAAGAAACTTGCATTCAATACACAGACATATATACTTATTCATCACCAATCACAGTTCACCTGAGAGGAGTCATTCTGGAAATCTCCATCCCTGGCTGTACAAACTGGATCAGACCAGGATACGCACAGGACTTAGCTGTCACTCTGATCAGTATGATCTGTTTAGCAAACTGCAGAGAAGCCAGAACTTAGACATATGTTGACAAGGGTTAGGCTTAGGGTTAGGGTTAGGGTTAGGGTTGGGGTTAGCATTGGGGTTAGTATTAGGGCTTGGGTTAGGGTTTGAGTAGGGTTAGGGTTGGGTTGGGTTCGTGATAGGTTGGGTTGGGTTGGGGTTGGTGTTAGGGTTAGGGTTGGGTTCGTGTTAGTGTTAGTGTTAGAGTTAGGGTTTGGGTTAGGGTTACGGGTAGGGTTAGGGTTGGGGTTGGGGTTGGGGTTGGGGTTGGGGTTGGGGTTGGGGTTGGGTTAGGGTTAGGGTTAGGGTTAGGGTTAGGATTGGGTTAGTGTTAGTGTTAGTGTTAGTGTTAGTGTTAGTGTTAGTGTTAGTGTTAGTGTTAGTGTTAGAGTTAGAGTTAGGGTTGGGGTTGGGTTTGGGGTTAGAGTTAGGGTTAGAGTTGGGTTAGAGTTAGGGTTAGGGTTGGAGTTGGGGCTGGGTTTGGGGTTAGGGTTAGGGTTAGGGTTGGGTCAGTGTGTGGTTAGGGATAGGGTTTGGGTTTGGATTAGGGTTCGGTTAAGGTTAGGGTTGGGGTTGGGCTTGGGTTTGGGGTTGGGTTGGGATGGGGTTGGGGTTGGGGTTGGGGTTGGGGTTGGGGTTGGGGTTGTGGTTGTGGTTAGGCTTAGGCTTAGGGTTGTCACGCACAGCGTGTCTGGACTTCAGGAGTTTACCTGGTAGCAACTTCACATCACGCAAGTCTGCTATGTACAGTTTATTTACAATATATACACACAGTCCTTTAGCTGTTATCATTCACAGCTCTGAGCATCAAAGTGCTTCGCCAGCACGTATATTCAGGCATGAATAAAATTACATTTGGTTAAGATTAGGGTTAGGTTTGGGGTTGGCGTTGGGGTTAGGGTTACGGTTAGGGTTAGGATTAACGTTAGGGTTAGGGTTGGGTTACGGTTAGGGTTAGGGTTAGGTTTAGGGTTAGGTTAGGTTAGGTTAGGTTAGGTTAGGGTTAGGGCTAGGGTTAGGGTTAGGGTTAGGGTTGGGGTTGGGGTTAGGGTTGGGTTAGAGTTAGGGTTAGTGTTGGAGTTTTTTTTGGGTTTGGGGTTGGGGTTGGGATTAGGGTTAGGGTTGGTTTAGGGTTAGGGTTGGGTTTGGGGTTGCGGTTAGTATTTTGGTTAGGGTTAGGGTTAGGTTTGGGGTTAGGGTTAGAGTTAGCGTTGGATCAGTGTTTAGTTAGGGTAAGGGTTAGGGTTGGGGTTGGGATTGGGGTTGGGGTTGGGGTTGGGGTTGGGGTTGGGGTTGGGGTTGGGGTTGGGGTTAGGGTTCGGTTAAGGTTAGGTTAAGATTAGGGTTGCGGTTGGGGTTAGGGTTAGGGTTTGGTTTAGGCTTAGGGTTGTCACGCACAGCGTCTCTGGACTTCAGGAGTTTACCTGGTAGAAACTCCACATCACGCAAGTCTGCTATATCCAGTTTATTTTCAATATATACAACAGAGTCCTTTAGCTGTTATCAATCACAGCTCCGAGCATCAAAGTGCTTCGCCAGCACATTCAGGCATGAATAAAATTTCATTCAATACAGAGACATATATACATATTCAGGAGCAATCACAGTTCACCTGAGATGTGTGATTCTGGAAATCCCCCTTCCTGGCTCTGCAAACTGGATCAGACCAGCATACTCACATGACTTAGCTGTCACTCTTATCAGTATGATCTTTTCAGCAAACTGCAGACTAGCCAGAACTTAGATATATGTTGGGAAGGGTTACGGTTAGGAAGAGGGTTGGGGTTGGGGTTGGGGTTGGGGTTGGGGTTAGGGTTAGGGTTAGGGTTACAATTCGGGTTGGGTTAGGGTTAGGGTTGGGGTTGGTTAGTGTTAGGGTGAGGGTGAGGGTTGGTGTTTGAGGTGAACTTGGGGTAGGGGTTAGAGTTAGGGTTAGGGTTAGGGTTAGGGTTAGGGTTAGGTTTCGGGTTAGGGTTAGGGTTGGGGTTAGGGTTGGGTCCGTGTATGGTTAGGGTTTGTGTTAGGGGTTAGGGGTAGGGGTAGGGGTTAGGTGTTGGTGTTGGTGTTAGGGTTAGGGTAAGGGTTAGGGTTAGGGTTAGGGTTAGGGTTAGGGTTAGGGTTAGGGTTAGGGTTGGGGTTTGGGTTGGGGTAGGGGTGAGGGTTAGGGTTAGGGTTTAGGGTTAGTGTTTGGATTAGGTTTCGGTTAAGGTTAGGGTTGGGGTTGGGGTTGGGGTTGGGGTTGGGTTTGGGTTTGGGGTTGGGGTTGGGGTTGGGGTTGGGATTGTGGTTGGGGTTAGGCTTAGGCTTAGGCTTAGGCTTAGGCTTAGGGTTAGGGTTAGGGTTGTCACGCACAGCGTGTCTGGACTTCAGGTGTTTACCTGGTAGCAACTTCACATCACGCAAGTTTGCTATGTACAGTTTATTTACAATATATACACAGAGTCCTTTCGGTGTTATCATTCACAGCTCTGAGCATCAAAGTGCTTCGCCAGCACGTATATTCAGGCATGAATAAAATTACATTTGGTTAAGATTAGGGTTGGGGTTGGGGTTAGGGTTACGGTAAGGGTTAGGATTAACGTTAGGGTAAGGGTTGGGTTACGGTTAGGGTTAGGGTTAGGTTAGGTTAGGTTAGGTTCTGTTAGGTTAGGTTCGGTTAGATTAGGTTAGGTTAGGGTTAGGGTTAGGGTTAGGTTTAGGGTTAGGGTTGGGTTTGGGGTTAGGGTTGGGTTAGAGTTAGGGTTAGTGTTGGAGTTGTTCTTGGGGTTGGGGTTGGGGTTGGGGTTGGGATTAGGGTTAGAGTTAGGGTTGGTTAAGGTTAGGGTTGGGGTTGGGGTTGGGGTTTTGGTTAGGGTTAGGGTTAGGTTTGGGGTTAGGGTTTTAGTTAGGGGTGGGTCAGTGTTTAGTTAGGGTTAGGGTTGGGGTTGGGGTTAGGGTTAGGGTTCGGTTAAGGTTAGGTTAAGATTAGGGTTGCGGTTGGGGTTGGGGTTGGGGTTAGGGTTAGGGTTAGTGTTAGGGTTAGGCTTAGGTTTAAGTTTAGGCTTAGGCTTAGGGTTGTCACGCACAGCGTGTCTGGACTTCAGGAGTTTTCCTGGTAGCAACTCCACATCACACAAGTCTGCTATATCCAGTTTTTTTCAATATATACACAGTCCTTTAGCTGTTATCATTCACAGCTCTGAGCATCAAAGTGATTCGCCAGCACATATATTCAGGCATGAATAAAATTTCATTCAATACAGAGACATATATACATATTCAGGAGCAATCACAGTTCACCTGAGATGAGTGATTCTGGAAATCCCCATTCCTGGCTCAGCAAAATGGATCAGACCAGCATACTCACATGACTTAGCTGTCACTTTGATCAGTATGATCTTTTCAGCAACCTGCGGACTAGCCAGAACTTAGATATATGTTGGCAAGGGTTATGGTTAGGAAGAGGGTTGGGGTTGGGGTTGGGGTTGGGTTTGGGGTTAGGGACAGGGTTAGGGTTAGGGTTAGGGTTAGGGTTGGGTTAGGGTTAGGGTTAGGGTTAGGTTTAGAGTTAGGGTTAGGGTTGGGTTAGAGTTAGGGTTAGGGTTGGAGTTGTGGTTGGGTTTGGGGTTAGGGTTAGGTTTGGGGTTAGGGTTAGGGTTATCTCAGTGTGTGGGTAGGGTTAGGGTTAGGGTTAGGGTTTGGATTAGGGTTCGGTTAAGGTTAGGATTGGGGTTGGCTTGGGTTTGGGGTTGGGATGGGTTGGGTTGGGTTGGGGTTGGGGTTGGGGTTGGGTTTGGGGTTGGGGTTAGGGTTAGGTTTAGGTTTAGGGTTAGGGTTAGGATTAGGGTTGGGTTAGGGTTAGGGTTAGGGTTAGGGTTAGGGTTGGGTTAGGGTTAGGGTTAGGGTTAGGGTTAGGGATAGGGTTAGGGTTAGGGTTAGGGCTAGGGTTAGGGTTAGGGTTAGGGTTAGGGTTAGGGTTAGGGTTAGGGTTGGGTTAGGGTTAGGGTTAGGGTTAGGGTTAGGGTTAGGGTTGGGTTAGGGTTAGGGTTAGGGTTAGGGTTAGGGTTAGGGTTAGGGTTAGGGTGAGGGTTAGGTTTAGGGTTAGGGTTAAGGTTAGGGTTAGGGTTAGGGTTAGGGTTAGGGTTAGGGTTAGGGTTAGGGTTAGGGTTAGGGATAGGGATAGGGTTAGGGTTAGGGTTAGGGTAGGGTTAGGGTTAGGTTAGAGTTAGGGTTGTCACGCACAGCGTGTCTGGACCTCAGGAGTTTACCTGGTAGCAACCTCACACCACGCAGTTCTGCTATGTACAGTTTATTTACAATATATGCACAGAGTCCTTTTGCTTTTATCATCCAGAGCTCTGAGCATCAAAGTGCTTCGCCAGCGCGTATATTCAGGCAAGAAGAAACTTGCATTGAATACACAGACATATATACTTATTCATCACCAATCACAATTCACCTGAGACGAGTCATTCTGGAAATCTCCATCCCTGGCTGTACAAACTGGATCAGACCAGGATACGCACATGACTTAGCTGTCACTCTGATCAGTATGATCTGTTTAGCAAACTGCAGATTAGCCAGAACTTAGACATATGTTGACAAGGGTTAGGCTTAGGGTTAGGGTTAGGGTTGGGTTGGGGTTAGCGTTAGGGTTAGGGCTTGGGTTAGGGTTTGAATAGGTTTAGGGTTGGGTTGGGGTCGTGTTAGGTTGGGTTGGGTTGGGGTTGGGGTTAGGGTTAGGGTTGGGTTCGTGTTAGGTTGGGTTGTGTTGGGTTGGGGTTGGGGTTAGGGTTAGGGGTAGGGTTAGGGTTGGGGTTGGGGTTGGGGTTGGGTTGGGTTAGGGTTGGGTTAGGGTTAGGGTTAGGGTTAGGGTTAGGGTTAGGGTTAGGGTTAGGGTTAGGGTTAGGGTTAGGGTTAGGGTTAGTGTTAGGGTTAGTGTTAGGGTTAGTGTTAGTGTTAGTGTTAGGGTTGGGTTTGGGGTTAGAGTTAGGGTTAGGGTTGGGTTAGAGTAAGGGTTAGGGTTGGAGTTGGGGTTGGGTTTGGGGTTAGGGTTAGGGTTAGGTTTGGGGTTAGGGTTAGGGTTGGGTCAGTGTGTGGTTAGGGTTAGGGTTAGGGTTAGGGTTAGGGTTAGGGTTTGTGTTGGGGTTTTGTTTGGGGTTAGGGTTAGGGTTAGGGTTCGGTTAAGGTTAGGTTAAGATTAGGGTTGCGGTTGCGGTTGCGGTTGGGGTTAGGGTTAGGGTTAGGGTTAGGGTTAGGGTTAGGGTTAGGGTTAGGGTTAGGGTTAGGGTTAGGGTTAGGGTTGGGGTTGGGGTAGGGGTGAGGGTGAGGGTTAGTGTTAGGGTTACGGTTTGGATTAGGGTTCGGTTAAGGTTTGGGTTTCGGTATGGGTTTGGGTTTGGGTTTGGGTTTGGGTTTGGTTTGGGCTTAGGGTTAGGGTTAGGGTTGTAACGCACAGCGTGTCTGGACTTCAGGTGTTTACCTGGTAGCAACTTCACATCACGCAAGTCTTCTATGTACAGTTTATTTACAATATATACACAGAGTCCTTTAGCTGTTATCATTCACAGCTCTGAGCATCAATGTTCTTCGCCAGCACGTATATTCAGGCATGAATAAAATTACATTTGGTTAAGATTAGGGTTGGGTTTGGGGTTGGGGTTTGGGTTAGGGTTACGGTAAAGGTTAGGATTAACGTTAGGGTAAGGGTTGGGTTACGGTTAGTGTTTGGGTTAAGTTTAGGTTTAGGGTTAGGTTAGGTTAGGTTAGGTTAGGGTTAGGGTTAGGGTTAGGTTTAGGGTTAGGGTAAGGGTAAGGGTTAGGGTTGGGTTTGGGGTTAGGGTTGGGTTAGAGTGAGGTTTAGTTTTGGAGTTGTTGGGGTTGGGGTTGGGTTTGGGGTTGGGGTTGGGATTAGGGTTAGGGTTGGTTTAGGGTTAGTGTTGGGATTTTGGTTAGGGTTAGGGTTATGTTTGGGGTTAGGGTTGGGGTTTGGTTTGGGGTTGGGGTTGGGGCTGGGGTTGGTGTTGGGGTTGGGGTTAGGGTTAGGGTTCGGTTAAGGTTAGGTTAAGATTAGGGTTGCGGTTGGGGTTGGTGTTGGGGTTGGGGTTAGCGTTAGGGTTAGGGTTACGCTTAGGTTTAGGCTTAGGCTTAGCCTTAGGCTTCGGGTTGTCACGCACAGCGTGTCTGTACTTCAGGAGTTTACCTGGTAGCAACTCCACATCAAAGAAGTCTGCTATATCCTGTTTTTTTTCAATATATACACAGTCCTTTAGCTGTTATCATTCACAGCTCTGAGCATCAAAGTGCTTCGCCAGCACATATTCAGGCATGAATAAAATTTCATTTAATACAGAGACATATATACATATTCAGGAGCAATCACAGTTCACCTGAGATGAGTGATTCTGGAAATCTCCATTCCTGGCTCTGCAAAATGGATCAGACCAGCATACTCACATGACTTAGCTTTCACTTTGATCAGTATGATCTTTTCAGCAACCTGCGGACTAGCCAGAACTTAGATATATGTTGGCAAGGGTTATGGTTAGGAAGAGGGTTGGGGTTGGGGTTGGGGTTGGGGTTAGGTTTAGAGTTAGGGTTAGGGTTAGGGTTAGGGTTGGGTTAGGGTTAGGGTTAGGGTTAGGGTTAGGGTTAGGGTTAGGGTTAGGGTTAGGGTTAGGGTTAGGGTTAGGGTTAGGGTTAGGGTTAGGGTTAGGGTTAGGGTTAGGGTTAGGGTTGGGGTTGGGTTAGGGTTAGGTTAGAGTTAGGGTTGTCACGCACAGCCTGTCTGGACCTCAGGAGTCTACCTGGTAGCAACTTCACACCACGCAGTTCTGCTATGTACTGTTTATTTACAATATATGCACAGAGTCCTTTTGCTGTTATCATCCAGAGCTCTGAGCATCAAAGTGCTTCGCCAGCACGTATATTCAGGCAAGAAGAAACTTGCATTCAATACACAGACATATATACTTATTCATCACCAATCACAGTTCACCTGAGAGGAGTCATTCTGGAAATCTCCATCCCTGGCTGTACAAACTGGATCAGACCAGGATACGCACATGACTTAGCTGTCACTCTGATCAGTATGATCTGTTTAGCAAACTGCAGAGTAGCCAGAACTTAGATATATGTTGACAAGGGTTAGGCTTAGGGTTAGGGTTAGGGTTGGGGTTGGGGTTAGGGTTAGGGCTTGGGTTAGGGTTTGAGTAGGGTTAGGGTTGGGTTTGGTTCGTGTTAGGTTGGGTTGGGTTGGGGTTGGGGTTAGGGTTAGGGTTAGGGTTGGGTTCGTGTTAGTGTTAGTGCTAGTGTTAGGGTTAGGGTTGGGGTTAGGGGTAGGGTTAAGGTTGGGGTTGGGGTTGGGGTTGGGTTGGGTTGGGTTGGGGTTGGGTTAGGGTTAGGGTTATTGTTAGGGTTAGGGTTAGGGTTAGTGTTAGGGTTAGTGTTAGTGTTAGTGTTAGTGTTAGAGTTAGAGTTAGGGTTGGGGTTGGGTTGGGGTTTAGAGTTAGGGTTAGGTTTGGGTTAGAGTTAGGGTTAGGGTTGGAGTTGGGGTTGGGTTTGGGATTAGGGTTAGGTTTGGGGTTAGGGTTAGGGTTAGGGTTAGGGTTAGGGTTGGGTCAGGGTTAGGGTTAGGGTTAGGGTTAGGGTTAGGGTTAGGGTTAGGGTTAGGGTTTGTGTTGGGGTTGTGGTTGGGGTTAGGGTTAGGGTTAGGTTTCGGTTAAGGTTAGGTTTAGATTAGGGTTGCGGTTGGGGTTGGGGTTTGGGTTGGGGTTAGGGTTAGGGTTAGGGTTGGGGTTGGGGTGAGGGTGAGGGTGAGGGTTAGGGTTAGGGTTACGGTTTGGATTAGGGTTCGGTTAAGGTTTGAATTTGGGTTTGGGTTGGGGTTGGGGTTTGGGTTTGGGTTGGGGTAGGGGTTGGGGTTGGGGTTGGGGTTGGGGTTGGGGTTCGGGTTAGGCTTAGCCTTAGGGTTAGGGTTAGGGTTAGGCTTAGGGTTGTCACGCACAGCGTGTCTGGACTTCAGGTGTTTACCTGGTAGCAACTTCACATCACCCGTCTGCTATGTACAGTTTATTTACAATATATACACAGAGTCCTTTAGCTGTTATCATTCACAGCTCTGAGCATCAAAGTGCTTCGCCAGCACGTATATTCAGGCATGAATAAAATTACATTTGGTTAAGATTAGGGTTGGGTTTGGGGTTGGTGTTGGGGTTAGGGTTACGGTAAGGGTTAGGATTAACGTTAGGGTAAGGGTTGGGTTACGGTTAGGGTTATGGTTAGGGTTAGGGTTAGGGTTAGGGTTGGGTTTGGGGTTAGGGTTGGGTTAGAGTTAGGTTTAGTGTTGGAGTTGTTGGGGTTGGGGTTGGGTTTGGGGTTGGGGTTGGGATTACGGTTAGGGTTGGTTTAGGGTTAGGGTTGGGGTTTTGGTTAGGGTTAGGGTTAGGTTTTGGGATAGGGTTTTAGTTAGGGTTAGGGTTAGGGTTGGGGTTGGGGTTGGGGTTGGGGTTAGCGTTAGGGTTAGGGTTACGCTTAGGGTTAGGATTAGGCTTAGCCTCAGGCTTCGGGTTGTCACGCACAGCGTGTCTGGACTTCAGGAGTTTACCTGGTAGCAACTCCACATCAAACAAGTCTGCTATATCCCGTTTTTTTTTCAATATATACACAGTCCTTTAGCTGTTATCATTCACAGCTCTGAGCATCAAAGTGTTTCGCCAGCACATATATTCAGGCATGAATAAAATTTCATTCAATACAGAGACATATATACATATTCAGGAGCAATCACAGTTCACCTGAGATGAGTGATTCTGGAAATCTCCATTCCTGGCTCTCCAAAATGGATCAGACCAGCATACTCACATGACTTAGCTGTCACTTTGATCAGTATGATCTTTTCAGCAAACTGCAGTCTAGCCAGAACTTAGATATATGTTGGCAAGGGTTACGGTTAGGAAGAGGGTTGGGGTTGGGGTTGGGGTTGGGGTTGGGGTTGGGGTTGGGGTTAGGTTTAGGGTCAGGGTTAGGGTTAGGGTTAGGGTTGGGTTAGGGTTAGGGTTAGGGTTAGGGTTAGGGTTAGGGTTAGGGATATGGTTAGGGTTAGGGTTAGGGTTAGGGTTAGGGTTAGGGTTAGGGTTAGGGATAGGGTTAGGGTTAGGGTTAGGGTTAGGGTTAGGGTTAGGGTTAGGGTTAGGGTTAGGGTTAGGGTTAGGGTTAGGGTTAGGGTTATGGTTAGGGTTGGATTAGGGTTGGGGTTGGGTTAGGGTTAGGTTAGAGTTAGGGTTGTCACGCACAGCGTGTCTGGACCTCAGGAGTTTACCTGGTAGCAACTTCACACGACGCAGTTCTGCTATGTACTGTTTATTTACAATATATGCACAGAGTCCGTTTGCTGTTATCATCCAGAGCTCTGAGCTTCAAAGTGCTTCGCCAGCACGTATATTCAGGCAAGAAGAAACTTGCATTCAATACACAGACATAAATACTTATTCATCACCAATCACAGTTCACCTGAGAGGAGTCATTCTGGAAATCTCCATCCCTGGCTGTACAAACTGGATCAGACCAGGATACGCACATGACTTAGCTGTCACTCTGATCAGTATGATCTGTTTAGCAAACTGCAGAGTAGCCAGAACTTAGACATATGTTGACAAGGGTTAGGCTTAGGGTTAGGGTGAGGG
>NC_079316.1:107411636-107414136 GCF_029931775.1 Euleptes europaea
TATGTACTGTTTATTTACAATATATGCACAGAGTCCTTTTGTTGTTATCATCCAGAGCTCTGAGCATCAAAGTGCTTCGCCAGCACGTATATTCAGGCAAGAAGAAACTTGCATTCAATTCAGAGACATATATACTTATTCATCACCAATCACAGTTCACCTGAGAGGAGTCATTCTGGAAATCTCCATCCCTTGCTGTACAAACTGAATCAGACCAGGATACGCACATGACTTAGCTGTCACTCTGATCAGTATGATCTGTTTAGCAAACTGCAGAGTAGCCAGAACTTAGACATATGTTGACAAGGGTTAGGCTTAGGGTTAGTGTTAGGGTTGGGGTTGGGGTTAGCGTTAGGGCTTGGGTTAGGGTTTGAGTAGGGTTAGGGTTGGGTTGGGTTCGTGTTAGGTTGGGTTGGGGTTAGGGTTAGGGTTGGGTTCGTGTTAGTGTTAGTGTTACGGTTAGGGTTGGGGTTAGGGTTAGGGGCAGGGTTAGGGTTGGGGTTGGGGTTGGGGTTGGGTTTGGGTTAGGGTTAGGGTTAGGGTTAGGGTTAGGGTTAGGGTTTGGGTTAGGGTTAGGGTTAGGGTTAGTGTTAGGGTTGAGTTAGTGTTAGTGTTAGTGTTAGTGTTAGTGTTAGTGTTAGTGTTAGTGTTAGTGTTAGTGTTAGTGTTAGTGTTAGTGTTAGTGTTAGAGTTAGAGTTAGGGTTGGGGTTGGGTTTGGGGTTAGAGTTAGGGTTAGAGTTGGGTTAGAGTTAGGGTTAGGTTTGGGGTTAGGGTTAGGGTTGGGTCTGTGTGTGGTTAGGGTTAGGGTTAGGGTTTGTGTTAGGGTTGTGGTTGTGGTTGGGGTTAGGGTTAGGGTTAGGGTTTGTGTTAGGGTTGTGGTTGTGGTTGGGGTTAGGGTTAGGGTTCGGTTAAGGTTAGGTTAAGATTAGGGTTGCGGTTGGGGTTGGGGTTGGGGTTGGGGTTAGGGTTAGGCTGAGACTTAGGCTGAGGCTGAGGCTGAGGCTGAGGTTGAGGCTGAGGCTTAGGCTTAGGGTTGTAACGCACAGCGTTTCTGGACTTCAGGAGTGTACCTGGTAGCAACTCCACATCACGCAAGTCTGCTATATCCAGTTTATTTACAATATATACAACAGAGTCCTTTAGCTGTTATCATTCACAGCTCTGAGCATCAAAGTGCTTCGCCAGCACATATATTCAGGCATGAATAAAATTTCATTCAATACAGAGACATATATACATATTCAGGAGCAATCACAGTTCACCTGAGATGAGTGATTCTGGAAATCCCTATTCCTGGCTCTACAAACTGGATCAGACCAGCATACTCACATGACTTAGCTGTCACTCTGATCAGTATGATCTTTTCAGCAAACTGCAGACTAGCCAGAACTTAGACATATGTTGGCAAGGGTTGCGGTTAGGAATAGGGTTGGGGTTGGGGTTGGGGTTGGGGTTAGGGTTGGTTTAGGGTTAGGGTTGGGGTTGGGGTTGGGGTTGGGATTTTGGTTAGGTTTAGGGTTAGGTTTGGGGTTAGGGTTAGAGTTAGGGTTGGATCAGTGTTTAGTTACGGTTAGGGTTAGGGTTGGGGTTGGGGTTGGGGTTGGGGTTGGGGTTGGGGTTGGGGTTAGGTTTCGGTTAAGGTTAGGTTAAGATTAAGGTTGCGGTTGGGGTTAGGGTTGGGGTTAGGGTTAGGGTTAGGTTTAGGGTTGTCACGCACAGCTTGTCTAAACTTTAGTAGTTTACCTGGCAGCAACTCCACATCACGCAAGTCTGCTATATCCAGTTTATTTTCAATATATACAACAGAGTCCTTTAGCTGTTATCAATCACTGCTCTGAGCATCAAAGTGCTTCGCCAGCACATATATTCAGGCATGAATAAAATTTCATTCAATACAGAGACATATATATATATTCAGGAGCAATCACAGTTCACCTGAGATGAGAGATGCTGGAAATCCCCCTTCCTGGCTCTGCAAACTGGATCAGACCAGCATACTCACATGACTTAGCTGTCACTCTTATCAGTATGATCTTTTCAGCAAACTGCAGGCTAGCCAGAAATTAGATATATGTTGGCAAGGGTTACGGTTAGGAAGAGGGTTGGGGTTGGGGTTGGGGTTGGGGTTGGGGTTAAGGTTAGGGTTAGGGTAAGGGTTACAGTTCGGGTTGGGTTAGGGTTAGGGTTGGGGTTGGTTAGCGTTAGGGTGAGGGTTAGGGTTGGTGTTGGGGGTGAAGTTGGGGTAGGGTTTAGGTTTAGGGTTAGGTTTCGGGTTAGATTTCGGGTTAGGTTTCAGGTTAGGGTTAGGGTTAGGTTTAGGGTTAGGGTTGGGAAAGTGTATGGTTAGGGTTTGTGTTAGGGGTTAGGGGTAGGGGTAGGAGTTAGGGTTAGTGTTAGGGTAAGGGTAAGGGTAAGGGTTAGGGTTAGGGTTAGGGTTGGGGTTGGGGTTGGGGTTTGGGTAGGGGTAGCGGTAGGGGTAGGGGTGAGGGTTAGGGTTAG
>NC_079316.1:107419136-107421843 GCF_029931775.1 Euleptes europaea
ATACTAAGTAAAATTTAGAATCAAATGTTATCTTGGTATCTAACATCAGCTGGAGTTCACGATGAATTTTTTTCCAATATGTTTGTAATTTTGGACATGTCCACCAAACATGGAAGTAAGAGCCATCCGTGTCTTGACATTTCCAGCAGGCGCCTCTTTTTCCGGAAGTGGTCATCTGGGAAAGCATATTGGGAGTCAAATATGACATAAAATGTCATACCAATTTTCTTTCACTTCTTGGCACACGGTATATTTCATTTCAGAAGTGCAGAGTTTTTCCCATAAATCCATATTGATCATTTCTCCAAAGTTTTGCATCCATTTTATCATATTGATCTTCACTTGTTCTTCTTCTGTATCATATTTCAAAAGAAGCTTATAAATTTTTCCTAATAAATGAGAGTCATTTTTGGATATTGTTTGCTCAAATTCTGTTAGTTCACGGAATGGCCGGGGGTATAAACAGTCTTTTTGTAAGTTAGACCTCAGTTGTAGATAGGTCAGCCAATTCAATTTTTGAAATTTTTCTTGAAGTTTAATCAGGCTCTTAATTTCTCCTGTGGCCTCTATCATTGGATTGTAGGTAAAGTGAACACCCGGTTTCAGTGTGACGTTATCATGATAAGCTTCGATTGGCGACATTATAGATGGTGGAGAAGGACATTCTCTTTTTGTATTTTTTCCACACTTTCAATAACGCTATTTTAACATCGCAGTCTTCTGGTGCTTTGTCTTTTTGAATTTTTGTTATAGAATCCCACAGCGCTTTATGAAAACCTTGTCCGAGATCCGCTCGTTCTAGAATAACATGTCTAGACTTAGGATATTTTATCCATTCTGTAATCCAGGTTAGACAGGCTGCATGGTAGTATAATTTGAGATTGGGTAATGCCAATCCTCCTCTTTTCTTTTCGTCTTGTAGCACTTTAAATCTAATTCTCGGTTTTTTTTCGATCCAGACGAATCGATTGATTTGTTTTTGCCAACTTTCTATTGTTCTGTCAAGGATGTCAATCGGCAAAATTGAAATAAAAAATTCAGTCTAGGAAGTACGTTCATCTTAATTGCCGATATCCTTCCCAACCAACAAATATTCATTTTAGACCATAAACTCAGGTCTTTCTCTATTTCTCCCCAGACGTTCAAATAGTTTGACCTTAAAAGTATTTCTCTTCTGAGGCTAAACGTAATGCATCATTTTAATCAGTTGGAACTTTCAGAAACACATGGTTAGCAGTTACACCATACCTTTGAGGTGGAACACCTTTTGTAGATCTAGAGGACACTCTTGGCACTACTCTCTGATCTGCACTTTGCACACTCTCAGAGTCTGCATGTATTTTACACGTATTTTACCTCTGGCATATTTTCAGAGTCATCATTCATAGGTAACAATACTGTGGATGGTAATTGGTTTGCATTTGCATAGGCCAATTAGCCTCAATGTAGCTGAACGACTGGAACTTAATGCATTTTGGTCATTTACAAAACGGTAAGACTTCATTCCTTCTGATACCCCAGAAATGTCAACTTTTTTTGCTCTTTCACCACCTTTTCTGCGTTGTTTCAGTGGTATATTGACCCATGCTTTACTGCCAAATATCCTGATATGATCCAAACTGGGATCTTTCCCATACAAAGCCTTGTATGGAATATTTTGTGGCACTTGTCCAAATTCTGTTTGAAATATAACAAACCTTTTTTGCTGCTTCAGCCCAGAACACGTAGCATTGATTTCATCATTGGTTGTAGTACTCATGCCTTTCTCTCTGCAACTCCATTTTCTTGACTCATGGATACATTAGCAATCCTGTTGAATTCCTTGACCTTTACACCAATGAGTCATTTTTCCAGACATGTACTCGCCTCCAAAATCACTCTGAAACATACAGATTTTATGTCCCAATTGCCTTTGCACATTGTTAGCCCACATCTTTATAGTGTCACACACCTCTGACTTCTTGACTATGGGATACACCCATGTGAACCTTGTGGCATCATCTACCAAAAGAGGAAGATATTTTCTTTTAGATATACTGTGTGGGAAAGGGCCTACCAAATCGCTATGAATAAGATATAGGGGAGTTCTTGATACTCTCTCACTCCTTTTTGCAACTAGGTGTGCTTTAGACTTACTTTGTTTGCACACATCACAATCTAGATATGTTTTGCACCCTTCAACCGTCTCTTTGCCCATCAGGGCAAGAGTTTTATTCAAGGTGCCCCAGCCCACATGAGAGAGTTTTCACCTATGGTGAGGGTTTTTGTTTAACACTGTTTGTGCTTTACATGCCCTGTTCTCTAGCACATAAACCTATCTTTCAAATTCCCCACTGCCATAACTTTATCAACTTTTAGAATGTTACAGCACTTATTTCTGAATATTACACTGAATCCAGCAGAATCTCGTGCACTTATACTTAATACCTTTCTCTCAAGAGAGAGTATACAAAGCACATCATTGAATGTATGGTGTAGACTTCCAAGCACTACACTTCCTTCACAGGAAACAGTTGCAGAACGTCCATCTGCCAAACTTACATGACCTAACGCCGATTGATGTGAGTTCATTAGTAGTCTTTCCTCCCTCACGAATATTTGTGAAGCTCCTGAGTCAATAATCCAAGTGTCATTCAGGGAGACTGGACTCACTCTCACCACCGTAGTTTGCTGTTTGGTCACAAATTGATTTTTTCCCCTCCTCTGA